>NW_028291215.1:0-203379 GCF_041222555.1 Hakea prostrata
CAAATAGATTTCGGTTTTGATTCAATTTGGTTTATGTGACTTATATATTCTAATAACCCCGTGTTTAGGTGATTACCGCTTAAAAGAAAAGTCTACTAATAATCATCGGATTCCATTTTACTTGACGTTTCAAGATATGCAAGTAAGGACACTATCTTATCTATTTATGTATACTTCAAAGATGTTGATTTAGTAATTGTTATTCTTAATCTGCACCAATATATACCGCTGTAGTTTCATATATAATGTGTCATACTACCGCTGTTTACTTTGATTTCATGTGTACTTTATGGTTTGTGATTGTTATGAGATGGTGGTAGTTGGTATATGATTATGATAGTTGGGGTATTCCTTTTGGGATATCTTGGCCGATGTTATCGTGGAGGTCGTGGAATGGGACACAAGCCCGCCGATGCCTTCAAAGACTATCATGATTAATTGATGACATTGTTAGGATGAGTCTAGATTGCATGGCTAGGTACCCCACATGCTACTACCCTTTCGGTAGGGGAATTGAAACCGAGTGACCCGTGATGACAAAGTGATGTGACTTGGTGGTCCACCGTTGGTCATGAAATGGTAGGGTTGCATATGTTAGGGTTGGGCTCATGGATGTCCAAGGACCGGACCGGGTGTCGGGAGGAATCATGAGAGCATCCGCCCCAATGATATGTGGATGACCATAGGGTTATGGAGTAGAGTCCAACAGAGGTAGCCAGTCCGTGAGGATTCTTACTCCTAGGTTGCGAAGGATACCGAACCGAGTTGGTCGGTGCCATAGGGGATGTATCTCGGACTTCATGTAGACATGTAACCATTATGACCTTGCATTGGATTAGAAACCCGGATATGCGCCAAGACTCATTACCAATGGTCGTGGTGAGAGAGTGTGGACTTAACCCCTAACCATGGTTTGTGGAGCCGTGTGGACTTTCCCTTTTTCCCCGGATCCCTACAGAGGTAACCAGCCCTGCCGGATCGTAGTGATGAGACTTACCCGGAGGAGGGCTGGTGTTTATCTTAAAGCATGTCAGCTATTAGAGACTTGCATAGTTAGAAATCATAGCATCATTCATGTTTTGCATTCATTCATATTACCGATGTATCATGGTATTTTTGGATGATGGATGAGATATATGATTGTTTCTCATCGAGTTCTTTAGAACTCATTCCTTTATTCTTTGTATGTTTTTAGCCTATACAGAGGAAGGAATTGTATTCGAAGATGGGTTGGTTCCCTATGAAGGAACCATCCCGTTTGAAGAAGACGTGGCACCGCCAGCGGGAGATGGAAATAGCATGTGCGGGAGTTCTCGCGGGTGCATGGAGTGCGCTTATCGCACCCGGTTGATGGTCCGAGACCGGAGAAGAATTGGAGGACCCCTCACCTCATTAAACCGGAATCTAAGTTCATTAACTTAGAGAAACAAACCGGAAAGAAACCGATTTAAACACTTTTATTCCGCTCGCCCTCATTTTTGACTTATTCATTATTCTTTATTTTCTTTCCTTTGTTATTGGAGCATTTTGGGCTTCGTAATTCATTTAATTTAGTTATTGGATATTCTTGCTCATGATTATCCGTATTTGTCTTAAATATTGTTGATAGACTAAAACCTTGGATCTTGTGACGGATCGCACCCACGGGTTGCTCGGGCGGGTAACCGAGACCGACGGGTGGGGTGTGACAGAGTGGTATCGAGAGCCAAGGTTTTACGAAGTCAATAATAATTAATACAAGTATTAGACGAGCAATCTGAGTCATAGATCCGTAAGTGACTCAAAAGAATTAGAGTGAGTAATAGAACACCTTTTGTTAGAAACAAACCGATAAAGTAAGTGGATCCTATTTTGAATAACTTACAATAAGTCAAGTGAAATATATTCTCCACAAAGTAATTATCAAGAAAATGCATAAGAGACAATAATACAAGTGCAATAAACATAACTCGTGTTTCATTAATAAGATAAAGCCTTACATAACTTGGAGCGTACTCTACGCTTTACAAAATGTTAGGGAATGAACATGTGCTGAATAAAAACTACAATAAACATATCTAAACCCTAAGGTCAAGCATCGAATCATAGTGAATCAAAACCTAGACCTATCTACCGCCGTGGTGGTGGTGGTGGAGCTAGTCTCATCCGGCGGAGTATGTCAAGGCACTCGCTATCCGGCCCCTCATCTCTACCGCGCCTCGCTCGAACCGGTCCATCCGAGTGAACAGACCCCTAGCCCAAGGTGGTGCGACCCTCCGAAGTATCCCGAGTCCCGGATGTGCCTCCCGCCTCGAATCGGGAAGGTGGTGGCGAGTCCGCATGATCCTCATCATCGCCTCCACATCCATGTCCTCCGCTCGGCCGGCATCTCTCGGTGAGTTTGGTCCGCCCGTTAAGTGCATCCGAGCGACCAACTGTATCCTATGGTACCGCTATGCCCAACCGGGATAGTCTCCTCTCCTCGAAGTCGACCCCGAAGTGCCCAAAGATCCGTGTCGAAGCCGCCCGTATCCAAGGTTTGCTCCCCTCGGATGTGTCACTCGGTAGATCATGGCATTTTGGATTATGTAAGCCAAGTCTACCCGGTAGCGAGTGTACACCGAAAAGGTCATCATAGCCCGCATGAGTGAAATCTCACTCGATGACCCGCCTTAGGCAAGCAAGTTCCGTGCTATGATCCCGGAGATGATCCCGCATGAGGGATACAGCCTCGCCACCGACTCTACCCCGCCGCACTCCCGTGGGCAAATGCTCGAGTAGATGAGAGCTCTCTCCTCCCAACTGAATGACATCGTCCGACTCAGCCCCCGGCTCGAACCATCTCCCGTCGCCGTGGATGTATGGCACGTCTAGGATGTGAGCCACCTCCTCCGTGGTGAAGCGTATGTCCGTGGGTCTTCACCCGGCTCTCTATCACTAGCCTAGTGTCGTGCTCTCCATCCATCTCTCTCCGTGGAAGGTCAAAGTTGCCGTAGAATAACCCGACTAGCTTGGGATAGGCGTCCTCGTTCAAAAACAAGGTACCTCTCCAACCCACAGCCTCAAATCTACCTCCGATCCGGAACCGTGCTACCTCGAAGTCACTACCGGTCGACCATACTCGATCGCACGATGACCGAAGTGGCCAAAGTATAGCTCCCGTGCCTGTGGATCTAAAGTAGTCCGGATGGACCGGGTCATGTGCGCCACCTCTACCTCGACCACGACCTCGGCCGCGAATGGGTACTCTCCTACCTCCGCGGGCAGCCATCTAGTGAGAAAATCTGTTTTTAGGCGAAAAAAATGCAAAATGAGAAGCTATGAGATGTCTAATAATTACATATTTGTGTAAAAATGCGTAGTGAACAGTAGATCTATGCCTAGACATGTTATGGGATGTAAAAGAAACATTTTTGCACAAAAGAAAAACCTAAAAAAACAGTTACACATTGTAGTTCTATCATGCAAACCATAGAAATGAAGGTTTTCATGAGATGATTACCGTGTAGCGTGTATGCGTCGCGTGGGAAGTAAATCCGAAGCCAACGGAGTCTCCAAAATACCTTCCTAACCCTTTGCACGAAATCCCCGCAGCCCAAATTGCGTTTTGAGAAGTGTAAGAATGAAATATGACCCAAAAATCGTATTTGAAGCGTTGTCGCCGCGCAGTATTTGGGGCGGTCACTAGTGGCGGTCGCTAACTTAAGCGACCGGCTCAAGCGACCGGTCCAAGTCATCGTTGCACAAAATTTTGGATTTTTGGCTCTGTTTTGTGGATTTTTGGAATTTGTGCTTGCCGCTTCTTCTCGTTTGTGAATGTTGGTACCGTTGTGGAATAATCTTGACTTGTGGAATCTTTTCCGGATTTAATCTTTGAGCGTTGCTAATCTCCTCGGAATTCTTTTCAGAATGGTTCAATTAAGGAATCGTGTCGTTAATGGTCAAGATGGAGAAGAAGGTGGTGAGAATCGAATCGTGTTGAGATACCCGCAGAAACACCGAAACCGAGCCTCCCCGTGTTGAAATTCCTTCCACCAGCTGGGAATCCTCCACTAGCACCGCAAGTAGTCTCTATTCAGATGTGATGAACATTCTGGGAAATATGATGCAACAGCAAAGATAATCGCCATCGCTATGATGCAAGGTTTTGCGACTACTCAAGCAGAATGCCCTGTGCAGCTTTTAATCCTTATGGAGCCGGTACTTCGCAGCTGGTAATGTTGTGGACGGTTTTGCCCCCCGGTCCGCATGCAAGATTGATGGAGCATTTCTTGAAGCTTCAGCATCCCAGCCTTTTATCGGGTATTTCATCGGATGCATTGTTCCCGAACAAGTGGATCCGAGAGTTGGAGAAAGCTTTTCGCAACCTCCGTTGCAATGAAGCTCGAAGATTCTTTGTGCAGAGCAGAGATCGCAAAGCATGAAGCCGATGCGTGGTGGAATGCTACTGCACCTATTTTGGAAGCTTCGCACCCGGTTCTTACTTGGGAAATTTTCAAGGATGCATTTTGCAAGAATTATTTTCCCGAGTCCGTGAGAGATGCTAAGGAAGCGGAGTTCATGGCACTCACTCAAGGACCTAGTACTGCTCGGAGTACTGTAAGAAGTTTGAAGAGTTGTTCTACTTTGCCCCCGATGCTTTCAAAGGTGACCGTGAGAAGGCAAAGAAGTTCTTCAAGGGTTTGAGGCCGTCATCGAAGACTTACCCGGCAATTCATCCTATTGTGGATTATGCCGAGATGGTACAGTAATGCTAAGAAGGTAGAAGAGAATGAGAGAGAGAATTATCTCGCCTCCAGCTGTCTCGTCTCGAACAGAATCATTCGGGTGACCGTAACCGGAGATTCTCTAGGCTCGCTCCTTATACCGCCCTTCGTTTCAGCCTCGAGGAGCTAGTTCCAGTTTCACCTCTCGCTTCGAGCTATGGTTCTAGTGGTGCACCGGCGCGTCCCGTTGCCGGTAGTCGTGGCACCGGACCGATCTATGCTAACCCTCGTCCAAAGAGCTAACAACCGGAGGCCCGCATATCCTTCTTCAGCAGCCTCCCGTGGGTGGTAGGGATTTGATCTCGCTTTAACCGTGGGAAGCAGTGGTCATTATTCTCGCAATCGCACTCGTAGCCGAATCCTCGTGTGTCGCCTTGAAGCCCGCTTTCGAGTGTTCCATCTCGGTAAAGTTTACAAGTGTTGTTGGTTCCGAGTCCGAGACAGATCACGATGTTGTGACAGTATCATTTCAAGATCATCTACCTCGCTGTCGTATTATTTGATACCGGTGCATCGCATTCATTCATAGCATCTTCTTTTGTGAGTCGTATTCCCGTTACACTTGCGGTTGGATAGAGGACTAGTAATTAGTACTCCAACTAGATCTCGTTGTTAGATTAGATGAAGTGGTTGAATCTTGTCCAAAGGGTTATTGCCGGTAGAACCCTTGAAGCCCGTCCGATCAAGTTAGACATGTCTCGATTTTGATGTAATATTTGGAATTGATTGGCTATCTAAGTATGGTGCAGCTTATCCTTTGTTCGGAAAGGAAGGTACTGTTTCATCCTACGAATGATAGTCCATTTGAGTATGAATGTAGTCAGGAGAAGTTGAGTAAGAAGATAGTGGCTGCTACTGCGAAAGTCAGGCAGTGGACTAAGAATGTTGGACTTCTTTCCTCTTCTCGTAGATGTCTCGGAAGGTGTGAAACGGTTGTCCTGATATCGGTTGTCGTGGACTTTCCCGATGTTTTCCCCGATGATTTGTCCGGGTTTGCCTCCAGAGAGGGAGTTAGAATTTTCAATTGATCTAATTCCCTGAGCAGCCCCGTGTCGAAAGCTCCGCATCGGATGGCTCCGACCGAGTTGAAGGAACTTCAGACTCGCTTAAATGATTTGTCAAGCAAAGGGTTTATCCAACCAGTGTTTCACCGTGGGGAGCCCCGGTTTTGTTTGTGAAGAAGAAGGACGGTAGTATGCGAATGTGCATAGATTATCGGGAATTAAACAAGTTGACGATAAAAAATAAATATCCTCTCCCTAGGATCGACGACTTGTTTGATCGCCTGAAGGGTGCCTCGTGTTCTCGAAGATCGATCCGAGATCCTGGGTACCATCGCTTAAGAGTAAAGTCCAATGATGTGTGCAGGATCGCATTTAGGACTAGATATGGGCATTATGAATTCCGAGTTATGCCTTTTGGTCTTACTAATGCACCGGCAGCTGTTCATGGATCTCGATGAATCGAGTATTTCAGGATGTCTTAGATAAATTTATCATTGTGTTTATCGATGACATTCTGATCTATTCAAAGGACGAAGAAGAACACGTTGGACATCCGAGTTTTGCCTTGCAGCGGTTGAGAGAGAAGAAGTTGTTTGCCAAGTTCAAAGCAAATGTGACTTTTGGTTACCTAAAGTTATGTTCCTAGGTCACATCGCTTTCGCCGACGGAATTAAAGTCGATCCCGCAAAAGTTCAAGTCGTGGAATGATTGGGACCAACCTAAGTCAGCCACGGAAATTCAAGTTTTCTTGGTATGGCAGTTATTATAGGCGCTTCATTGAGAATTTCTCCGTAATCTCAAAGCACCTATGACAAAGCTTACTTAAAAGGAGTCAAGTTTGAGTGGAGCGAAGCCTCGTGGAAGAGAGTTTTCAAGAACTCAAGAAAAGGTTAACTAACACTCCCGTGTTGACGATACCGGATGACTCGGAGGTTTGATGCTGGTATACCGATGCCTCTAAAGTTGGTTTGGGTTGCGTTTTGATGCAAAGCATGGGAAGGTGGTAGCTTATGCTTCTAGGCGCTTGAAGAACTACGAGCATAATTATCCTACTCATGACTTGGAATTGGCAATGTGGTTTTTGCTCAAGATTTGGCGTCACTATCTTTATGGTGAAAAGATATCTATTTTCACCGACCACAAGAGTCTCAAGTATTTCTTTACTCGGAAGGAGTTGAATATGAGACAGAGAAGATGGCTAGAACTGGTGAAGGACTACGATTGTGATATTCAATATCATCCAGAAAAGCTAATGTGGTTGCCGATGCCTTAAGTAGAAAGAGTAATCGAGGAAGTGTGGTTCGACATGTCTCAAGAAGCCCTTATTGTTCTCCATAGTAAGATTTGGACTTGAGATTTTGCCGTAAAGTTCTCGGTGCCTGTTTTGGCACTCGTATCGCTCGACCAAGTTTGAGGGACCGAATTGTTGCTCTACAGCTTGGCTGATCCGGAATTGAAGAAAAAGATTGACTTGATCACTTCAAAGACTAAGGACGTGGAAGATTTCTCCCTAGCCTTTGATGGTGCTCTTGTTTTTAGAGGAAGAGTTTGTGTTCCCCGCAGTGGAAGACCTCGTAAGCGAAATCTTGATCGATGCTCATCAGTCCATCTTTACTATTCATCCCGGAAGCGTGAAGATGTACCATGATATGAAAGGGTATTTTTGGTGGTCCGGCATGAAGAACGATGTGGAAGATTTCATCGCTAAATGTGGGACTTGTCAACGTGTGAAAGCTGTCCGGCAGCCTTCGTTCTGCCTTCGCAACCTCTTCCAAGCACCTAGTTGGAAATGGGAAGACATTGCTATGGATTTTGTCACCGGTCCGCCCCGATCCGGAAAAGGGAATGACTCGGTGTGGGTGGTAGTGGACCGATTAACCAAATCAGCACACTTCATTTCGATGAAGATCACCTATTCCATGGATAAGTTGGCCCGACTCTATGTTGATAATGTAGTGAGATTGCATGGTGTTCCGGTTAGCATTGTGTCGATAGAGACCCGAGGTTTACGTCGCGTTTTCGGGAATAGTCTCGCAGAAAGCTCTAGGTACTCAGCCTGAATTTGAGTATCGCTCATCATCCTCGCACCGATGGCCAATCGGAAAGGACCATACAGATTTTGGAAGATATGCTTAGAGCGTGTGTCATAGATATGAGTGGTAACCGGGATGACCACCTAGCCTTGGTGGAGTTTGCTTATAACAACAGCCTATCGCCTACTATTGGAATGGCCCCGTTTAAAGCTCAGTATGGGAAGACTTGCGTAACTCCTCTCCGTATTGGGATGAAGTTGGGGAAAGGCGTGTTCTTGGCCCCGATCTAATCGAAATCACCGGCACTATGGTGGATATGATTAGAGAAAGGATCAAAACCGCTCGCCTCGACGTAAGTCCTATGCGGATAAAAGAAGGTCCGACCTTGAGTTTCAAGTTGGTGAGCGTGCGTTTTTGAAAGTTTCGCCGATGAAAGGAGTCATGCGTTTCAATGTTAAAGGAAAACTCAGCCCTAGGTATATTGGTCCCTTTGACATTATTGAGAAGGTTGGACCAAAGAGCTTATCGGTTGGCTTTGCCCCCGTCTCTTGCTGGTGTGCATGATGTATTCCATGTATCTATGCTAAGGCAATGCTTGATAAGTGCAGAACAGCTGCTTCAGCATGAACCGGAAGGGTTGAGTGCGGATTTAACGTATGATGAAGAACCGGCGGAGATTTTGGACCGAAAGGACAAGCAGTTGAGAAATCGGACTATACCTTTGGTGAAGATCAGATGGAAGAATCACTCTTTTGAGGAAGCATCTTGGGAGAAAGAAGATGAGATGCGGTCCAAGTATCCTCACCTTTTGGACCTTCAGTACGTTGTAATTTCGGGGACGAAATTTCTTTTAAGGAGGGAGGAATGTAATACCCCCCGTATTTCTAACCCGAGATCCGTATTCCAGGTCCGAGAACCCGAAGGTCTAGTCGGGTGAACTTGTGGAGTATCCGGATTGAAGCCCATGATCCATACCCAGGACCCATGGATCTGGATCCTATGTCTGAAAAGCCCGCCTTGGCTGGTGTGGGGAAATTCGGAAGTCAAGTGTCGTTCAGAGATGTCCGGAATGAAGGTAAGATCTCCCCCATCTCTTATTTAGGGCTAGGTTGACCTTGGGTATCAACCCCCTAGTAAAAGCACCCTTGTATGGCAAATTACATGGGGGCGGTTACTAGTGGCGGTCGCTAACCTAAGCGACCGGCCCAAGCGACCGCCCGGTCTGTTTTCGGGGATTTTGCCCTATTTTGCCCCCAGACTTCTATAAAAGGCAACCTCCGTCTCATTAACGATTACTTTATTCGTTATTTCTTATTTGGGAGTTAAGACGGCTGCGGGGAAGATCCGAAAGAGTCTCTCGGAGATACCGACAAGTGGTTTGGAGGATCGCTTCTCTTCTTCTCTCTGGCTTTCGGTGTGAGGTATTGAACTAACCCTTCGTTCTCTACTCTCTTATCTCCGTTAGTTTGGTTTTACCCTTTTTCCTCGTCACCGTGATTACCCCTTGGTTATTCTTTACCTTTTTTTTTATCTACATGAGATGGAATAACCATAAACGGAACCCCGCTTCGTGAGATGGAAAATCCAATAAAGGAGAGGGTTAGGGATAATCCACCGATGATAGGGGATTGTTTTCTCTTACCCTTTTGGCTTAGGGAGTGTTTAATTCGAGACTTAGGATGAGATTACTCGAAAACCGGATTGAAATCGAGTAATCGAAGCCCGAGTTTCGGATTGAAGCTCATTGTTTTGGGGCGGTCACTAGTGGCGGTCGCTTAACCTAAGCGACCGGCACAAGCGACCGGTGGTAAACAAAGTGACCAAATAGATTTCGGTTTTGATTCAATTTGGTTTATGTGACTTATATATTCTAATAACCCCGTGTTTAGGTGATTACCGTTTAAAAGAAAAGTCTACTAATAATTATCGGATTCCATTTTACGGACGTTTCAAAGATATGCAAGTAAGGACAGTCTATCTTATCTATTTATGTATACTTCAAGATGTTGATTTAGTAATTGTTATTCTTAATCTGTACCAATATATACTGCTGTAGTTTCATATATAATGCTGTCATACTACTGCTGTTTACTTTGATTTCATGTTTACTTTATGGTTTGTGATTGTTATGAGATGGTGGTAGTTGGTATATGATTATGATAGTTGGGGTATTCCTTTTGGGATATCTTGGCTGATGTTATCGGGAGGTCGTGGAATGGGACACAAGCCTCGCTGATGCCTTCAAAGACTGTCATGATTAATTGATGACATTGTTAGGATGAGTCTAGATTGCATGGCTAGGTACCCCACATGCTACTACCCTTTCGGTAGGGGAATTGAAACCGAGTGACCCGTGATGACAAGTGATGTGACTTGGTGGTCCACCGTTGGTCATGAAATGGTAGGGTTGCATATGTTAGGGTTGGGCTCATGGATGTCCAAGGACCGGACCGGGTGTCGGGAGGAATCATGAGAGCATCCGCCCCAATGATATGTGGATGACCATAGGGTTATGGAGTAGAGTCCAACAGAGGTAGCCAGTCCGTGAGGATTCTTACTCCTAGGTTGCGAAGGATACCGAACCGAGTTGGTCGGTGCCATAGGGGATGTATCTCGGACTTCATGTAGACATGTAACCATTATGACCTTGCATTGGATTAGAAACCCAGACATGCGCCAAGACTCATTACCAATGGTCGTGGTGAGAGAGTGTGGACTTAACCCCTAACCATGGTTTGTGAGCCTGTGTGGACTTTCCCTTTTTCCCCGGATCCCTACGAGAGGTAACCAACCCTTGCCGGATCGGAGTGATGAGACTTACCCAGAGGAGGGCTGGTGTTTATCTTAAAGCATGTCAGCTATTAGAGACTTGCATAGTTAGAAATCATAGCATCATTCATGTTTTGCATTCATTCATATTATCGTTGTATCATGGCATTTTTGGATGATGGATGAGATATATGATTGTTTCTTCTCGAGTTCTTTAGAACTCATTCCTTTATTCTTTGTATGTTTTTAGCCTATACAGAAGAAGGAATTGTATTCGAAGATGGGCTGGTTCCCTATGAAGGAACCATCCCGTTTGAAGAAGATGTGGCACCGCCAGGGGGAGATGGGAATAGCATGTGCGGGAGTTCTCGCGGGTGCATGGAGTGCGCTTATCGCACCGGTTGATGGTCGGGGGGGGAAAGGGGGGGGGGGGGGTGGGGGGCGAGCCGGAGAAGAATTGGAGAACCCCTCACCTCATTAAACTGGAATCTAAGTTCATTGACTTAGAGAAACAAACTGGAAAGAAACTGATTTAAACACTTTTATTCCGCTGCCCTCATTTTTGACTTATTCATTATTCTTTATTTTCTTTCCTTTGTTATTGGAGCATTTTGGGCTTCTGTAATTCATTTAATTCAGTTATTGAATATTCTTGCTCATGATTATCTGTATTTGGTTTAAAAATTGGTGGTAGGATAAAAACCTGGGGTTTGGGGGGGGGGGGGCCCCGGGGGTGGGGGGGGGGGGGGGGGGGGGGGGGGGGGGGGGGGGGGGAGGGGGGAAGTTTGAAAAAAAGGAGAAAGGAGAAAAAAAAAAAAAAAAAAAAAGAACATGAAAAACAGGTATTGAAAGGGGGGGGGAAGGGGAAAGGAAGGAAAAAAAAGAAAAAACTCTGATCCTAGACCGCCGAGAATAACCATTTCATCCTCAAAAACAGGCTTACCAGTAAGAGCTAACTGATCAAAAATCCTCTTCAACCAAAGTAAATAAGCCTCCATAGAATCATATCCCTTTTTCAAATTGTGCAGGGACAAGTAGAGTTGCATCACACGTGCTTGAGAGTGAGAAGCATAGGCAGCCTCAAGAAACAACCACACCTCAGACGCAAAAGAAAGGCCAACAACCTAGGCATGCACATCCTCAGTAAGAGAGGAAAGAATCCAACTCAACAATGTTTGCTCTTGATTATGCCTAGCCAAAAATGCCGGATTAACAGAGGAATCAGGAAGAAACTCTGTCGGACAAGCAGAAGAACCATCAACCAACCAAAGAAAACTAGAATTGTGTAAGACAGACAAAAATTGAGATCGCCACACAAGGTAATTAGTAGAGAAAAGCTTAATTGGGAGAAAATGGTGAATATTTGAAAGAGGAACAGCAGAACTAGGGAAGGAGGAAACCAAGAGAGGAGATCCAGACGCCATGGAAGCACCGTCGGCAAGAAATGAATGCGACAAACTAAAAGAACATATCAAGAAGTTAACGATTGGAAAACCCTAAAGAAAATGAGGTGAAAAGACCAAAAAGGACACCCCAACAATCCCAAATGGATTGAAGTAGCGCTCGATACCATGTAAGGAATCCTCAGATCAATTAAATCTGAAGTGTTTCATTTTATTTATAGATATAAACCGTTACATAGGAAAATAATAACTCATTTACAAAGTACCATCTGGCATACTATGAAATTCCCTTAACAAGTAGGAGACTATCTTGATGGACCTTTCTTGACCGGACGGTTGGACCAACCCTTGATCGACTAGTCGGACCAACCTCTCTAAACCTGATGGTCGGACCGGTCTGGAGATAATGGACACTCCGATCATTAACAGTGCCATTCAATATTCTTGAAGCTTACAGTGATGCTGTGAAGGGTTTAGTGGAGGGATTTAGTGAAGAGAACATAGGACATGCCGTAAGTGGGAATGAAATGGATCACTGCTCTTGATGAAAGACCAGTTAAGCCAGCTTAATTGAGTATTGGTCTCTGCCAATTGTTTTAACAGATACAAGTATACATCCATCAATAGTCTAACCATATATTTTTGTATTAAAAGCAGGTAGAGAACAAGCACGAATGCATAGAAGAGGAGGAAAACATTCGATGCCTCAAAGATCATATATAAACACGTGCATGTCTTAGACTATCCCACAAGGCCACAAACAACAAACCTCATTCCAAATTCATCTGATACTATCATAGATAAACATATGAACAGCAAAAAACAACAACAAAAATAAGAAGATCATACACAGTACTAAACCATCATCGACAGCGTGGCACCAATGTTGGTGATTGCAGCTAAAACAACACCCGCCTTAACCATCACTTTAGCAATCCCTGGAAACCTATGATTAATATGGATTCCAATGAAGTAGATCACGGCTGCAGCCACGAAACAGAAGAGGCCCAAGCGGAGCAAAGAAGGGACATTTGGTTGGCTTTGGTAGTAGAACACTGCAAGATGTGGGGCTGGAGCAATCCAGACTCCAATCTCCTTCCTTGCTGAGTCGATGTAGTCGGTCTGATTCGTTGAGCTCGAGATAAGCATCCATGTCGCGGAAGAAACTCTGAATGCCTCCCATTGTTGTTTAAAACTAACTAAATAGCTCAAGAAGAAGAAGAGCAAATGGTGGACCGTGGAGGGATATATTTATAGCGAAGGAGAGACTTCTAAGGTGAGGTGATCGCCGAAAGTTTACTTAACCCATGAAGCTGTCGCTGAAAATGGTCTGAAATGAAGAAATTTCCTACTCTCATCACAATCTGCAGGTTGAGGATATTTATATATACTTTTCCCACTTCTGCTAGCTATAGATTTAGGCTTCAAAGTCTACTAGTTTTTGAGACTCAGTCCAAGTTATATAAGCAAATTTTCACCACATTTAAACTTTTAAAGCCAGTGGTGATGATTTACGAACGATTAAAAAATACCCACAAAAAAAAAAAAAAAAAAAAAAAAAAACGCTAGTGGTGATGAAGCAAATTAGACCCCACCCCAAAAAATAGGGTGACCCACCAAGCCCGACGACCATTAAGCAAACAAAGCTAACTTGCTTGGATTCCCAAATTCGGATGATTTCATTCACTTCTCACTATCTTTTTTGATGTTATATAAGCTCACCAAGCAGTGCGATGAAGCACAAATTAATTTTGGAACCATTTCACTATAAAAAATAGGGTGACCCACCAATGTCTGCTTCGTATATGCACTGTCCATTAAGCAAACAAAGATAACTGCGGATCCCCCGCCCCCCCCCCAAAAATAAAAAAAGGGGGGGGAAAAAAAAAAACCAAAAAAAAGGGGGCCCCGGCCGCTCCATTGAAGCAAACCAAGTAACTTGCTTGAGATTCTGCCTCATTCAGACCGCTTTCATTAACTATCATCGCGACTATCATAATTTTAAGGCAACACATCGATCTCATTTCTGTCAACATGTAATGGATGTTGTCAGCCTGATAGATATTGATAAACTCTTCCAACCCGAAGGCCCCACTTGGTATCTCTAAGCTTAGCTACCGGGTCACAATGGATCATAGCTTATCAACCCGAAGCCCATGGCCCACTTTATTTTATGCAGTTCTTTTGAGTAAACTATGCGATGGAATCTTCTCACTAGTCAACCTAACACATTCTTTCCTGGCTTTCACTCATCTATTGAGTCTGGTTTGTCAATTTTGTCAAGTAAGAAAATCTATAGAATAAGCTTCCATAAAGTTAGAGATTTTGGCTTATGTGCATAGTTAAGACACTTCAATAACTGATAGCTGATTTCATTTTAAATATTTTTAATGTTGTGATGGTTATTAATAAGTGTTGATCTTTGAAAAGGGTTTTTCAAGAATGGAATTCCCAGACTCGAGATGAAGATGGATGGAGAAACACTAGTGAATGAAGTAAAATATAATGGATAGTAAAAATCATTGTCAAAATTCAAATTAATTTTAAAAAATATTGTAATAATTATCAGAATTTTTTAATAATTTATTCTTAAAATAAAATAAAAAAGAGTAATAAATTTTTAATAATGAAAATGTGGTGATTGAACGGGTATGTAAATTGCTTGGCTAAACGCTCCTAGAAATCCTACTATTAAATTTGATATGATTAAATCTAGATCGTCTATCATGGTTCAAATTTAATTCAATAAATTCAATGGTAGAATTTATTTATGCAGCCGTTCACCTACATTTATGGTTTTAATTATTTATTCCCATAAAAATGAATATACAATGAATAACAAAGACATTTTGAATGTATAATTATTTATTTAAAACAAATATTAAGGGCAATTTAGGAATAATGAGATTATGTAACCATGACTTGATGAAATTTGCTAATCAAGTTACCATTGTGCAAATTGAGGAGACATGTTAAGGTGTCTCTGACAATTTGATGTATTTTTGTGGTGTTTGTGCTTAGAGTATTGATTTGGAGTGTCACTAAAATTTTTTATATTTAAAATATCCAATTCTACCACATGAGTTTGAATTGAAAGTATAAATTACAAACTTTAATTAAAAACTTATACATCAACATCAACAATGTCTGCAATGATTGTGAAGCTAAATAATAATAATAATAATAATAAAGAACTCTAGAGTGTTCATGCTTCCAAGTTCCAGCAACTATTGGTTCAATATCATTGATTTATATTTCTCATGTCTACTGTATTTTTTCTCTTAAGGATGTCAATTGTGTATCGATATCGTTTTATTGTATCGAATTGCACCGCTTAAATCGCATCATTTTCAAATTCGGTATGGTATATGTCAAAACTATTTTTTGGAATTCGGTATGGTACAATTTCGGTTTTAGGTAACATACCGTCGGTATGTACTGAATTATCATATACCGAAACCGTACCATATACTCGAATTATTGTACTGAATTTGACACCCTTAATCTAGGTTGGGTTGGGCCCAATTTAAAGCCCAATCCATCTTGACATTATTCTTGAAAAATACAAATAGTGTGTAGCCCATGAGTTGAAAACCATACTTCAACTACATATATTTTTTTTTACCAACAAAATGAAAGAATGTCTCCAGCCACCACCTTCTTGTCTTGCCAGATTTTGTAGTCGGTGGTTATTGGGAATGAAAAAAATGTTTTAAAATAGAACAGTAAGGCGAAAGAAAAGGGAATTGGAAAATAATAGTGTTAATAAGCTCTAGTCAATACGTTAGCTTGATGTGGCAACATTACAAATTTTTTTTTTTTTTTGAACGAAAGAAACATATCATATCATATAAAAGAAGTCCAGGAGATCTGCCTGGTCAAAACAAGTGACTGGTCAATAATAAAAAGAGGTGGGGACGACCACCAGACACGAGATAAAGATAGTTTCTTTGCACCTAAAGCAAGGAAATCAGCAAGATAATTTTGCTGTCTATTAATATATACAACTTTAAACAGATCAAAAGAAGTACTGAGAACTAGAATTTCATTAAAAAGACCTAAGCATAACCAATCGAAAGAGTAATTTCCTTTAGCAAGTGCAGAAACCACAGGCTTGAAATCAGTATGGATGCGAACACGTCGAATTCCAAGGTTCACGGCAAGCAGTAATGCATCCCTAATAGCTTCCAACTCAAGCAGGGCAGCAGAAATACTATAACAGGCAACAGATTTAGCCACAAGAAAAGAACCAGAAGGAGTCCAAATGATGCAGCCTCGACCTCCTTGAGCAGCATGAGCATCCCAAGCAGCATCGGTGAAAATGAGATGCGAGTGAACATCCTCCACAGTTAGAGAAGAAACCTGGCTAGAGGGGGAGGGTGAAGAAGGAAGCACCGTAGCATTCTGCAATTCTGCAATTAAACTTGAAAATTGGATTAGAGTTTTATGAAACAAAGGAATTTCCCCTTGAAATATGAACCTATTCCTGCTTTTCCAGATGAACCAGCATAAGGAAGACCATAATGTATCCACCCATTTCAGATTCGAAGAACTTCGGAATCGGGTATGAATAAAAGTCATCCATTCTTGAATTGAGTTACCAGAAAATTCCAACACATCTATTCTCAACGGCGAGAATTTCCAGCATGCTTTAGCATGATCACAGAAAAATAATGCATGTGTGATTGTTTCAAAATCTGAACCAGCAAATATAACAATAAGGTGAATGAGAACTCTTTCTATGAAACAGAGGTTGATTAAGAGCAACATCACCATGACCCAATTTCCAAATAAAGGTTTTGATTTTTGGGAGAGTATGTATATTCCAAATCTCCTTCCAAAAAGTAGAGGTTGAGGCTAGAGAAGGGGACAAAATTGTGAGCTACTTAGCCAAATGGTAAGCAGATCTAACAGAAAAAGACCCAGTATTTTCTAAACTCCAAATCCAAGAGTCAAGAACTAAAGGTGAAAGAATGGGTAGGGAGAGAATTGCAAGTTTTTCCTGGGGGGAGACTAGGGAAGTGATAAGTCTTTCATTCCAGCAAAGACTCCCCCAATTAATAAGGTCATGCACATAATTGATTCCTTGAACCAAGGGGGGGGGGGGAAGATATTCTTTTGAAGGGTAAAGAAGGGATCCAGGGATCATTATAAATGAGTGTTTTCAAACCATTTCCCACCCTCTTCAACAGCCCCTTTTTTAAAAGGTCTCTACCATGAAGAATACTATGCCACCCCCAGGATTCACCCCGCTTATGATGGGCTTCAAGGATAGAGCAATTCTTGAAATATTTATCCTTAACAACCCGAGCCCAAAGAGAATTTGGGGAATGAAAAAGACGCCAACTTTGCTTTGCAAGAAGTGCAAAATTGAAGCAATGAAAGTCCCTAAACCCCATACCTCCAAGCTTTTTAGGTTGACACATTTTATCCCAAGCCACCCAATGCAGCCCCCTACCAATCTCAGATTTCCACCAGAAATTCCTGACTTGTTGGTTGAGTTTCTCACAGAAGTGTTTTGGGAGTAGAAAGCTAGACATCACATATTGAGGAATTGCATTGGCCACTGCCTTAATGAGAGTTTCTTTTCCAGCAGCAGAAAGATGTTTTCCTCTCCAGCCCGACAATTTGGAAGCAAATCGATCAAGGATGTATGAAAAGGTGTCTGATTTAGATCTGCCCAACAAGGATGATATGCCTAAGTAAACTCCAAGGGATGGGGAAGCTGTGATGTGTAGGAAAGAAGAAATTGAGGTCTGGGTATGAGGGGGGGTACCCTTGCTAAACATAATAGCAGATCTTTCACAATTAATGTGTTGACCAGAAACAAGAGCATAATCAGATAAAATTTGGTCCAAGATGGATGCATTTTCTATACTGGTTTTAGTAAAGAAAATACAGTCATCTGCAAAAAAGATATGGTTTAGTTCTGGTCCATTTCTTGACAATTTAATCCCTGGAAACCTAGGAATATTGGAGGTGGAAGATAATTTCTGAGCTAATGTTTCATGACACAATATAAAAATGTAAGGACTCAAAGGGCAGCCCTGTCGAATTCCCCTCCTAGGAATGACCTTCTCAGTTAAGACCCCATTAATTTTTATGTGATATTCAACTGTGGTTATGCATTGCATGACCCAACCAACCCATTTGTCCCCAAAACCCAAGTGGAGAAGAACCTTTTCTATGAATGACCATTCTAATTTATCATATGCCTTGCACAGATCTACCTTAATAGCCATGGACCCCTGTTTAGCCTTAGAATGTCTCAGATGGTGTAAACATTCATGAGTTAAATAGGTGTTGTCAGAAATGTTTCTCCCAGGAACAAAAGCATTTTGAGTCTCACTCACAAGGGAAGGAAGGATTGCTTTTAATCGGTTGACAAGGCATTTTGCAATCACCTTGTAAGGTGTTGTGCATAGGCTAATTGGTCTAAAGTGGGTCATTTCAGAAGGATTTTGTTTTTTTGGGATTAAGGAAATGACCGTTCTATTTATGCTGCGAAGCATAAACCCCCTATGAAAAAAATGTTGCACACCTTGGGTGAAATCATCACCCAAAAGGTCCCAGTTTCTGTGAAAGAATCTACTAGGTAACCCATCTATTCCAGGAGATTTATTCCCTTTAATCTGGAGCAGAGCTCTATGAATGTCTTCAGCCGAGAAGGGTTTACAAAGGTCCAGATTTTGTGCAGCATTTATACAGGGTGTGGTACTATTCAGAAACAAACTGGGAGAATGGGGTTGGGATGATTCAAAAAGATTAGTGAAATAGTTTCTTACCTCAGATTGAATGTCCGGTTCATCCGAAAGCCATTGGCCCGAAGAAGACCTGAGTTTGTTAATTGAGTTGCAGTGTCTGTGTTTAGCAGTTGCACAATGGAAGTAGGATGTGTTTTTATCCCCTGCCGCAAGCCATTGCACGCGGGATCTCTGGTGCCAATACTTTTCTTCTTGAATGAGTAGAGATTCAAGATTTTTGGAAAGTTCTGTCTCACGAGCCCTTTGAGAAATAGAGTCCGGGCAAGCAACAATTGATTCTAATTCTATTCTAATCTTTGAGATTTCCTTTTCAGCAGAACGAAAAGTGTTTTTACTCCAGTAGCGAAGATGTTTACCAACCTGATAGATTTTTTGTTGCAAGAGGAAGAGATTGGATCCAGTTGTCTCTGCTTGCCAACCCTGCCAAATCTGGTGTGTGAGATCAGAATGAGTTTCCCACTTTGTTTCATAGTGAAAACGATACAGTTTCCTCCCATCAGCCTGTAAAGTCAGTTCCATTGGAGTGTGATCTGAACCAACCATAGGATACCTGTGTGCATGTAGGCCCTGATATACTTGAAAGATATCAGAATTGCAAAAGATTCGGTCCAGATTTTCTTTGATAAGCTCCTGCCCTCTTCGTTTGTTTGACCATGAAAATCGGGGCCCTGAGTATTGAATTTCCATGAGATTGCAATCATTGATTGTTTGCTGGAAGGCATCCAATTTCCACTGCGCTTTGGGTTTGCCACCTAATTTTTCCTCTCTTCTTAGGATTGCATTAAAATCTCCCAGAAGAACCCAAGGAGTGTGCACTGATCTGCTCAACTGAATGAGTTCTCTCCATTCCATATATCGACTTGCAGCTTTTTGAGCCCCATAAAAGAGAGATAAACGAAACCCTGCAGCAGACGAACAAGGTTTAATTAGTACATCCACTATATTTTGATTGGCTGAAAGTAATTGTAAAGATATACTAGAATTCCAGAATAGACAAATCCCACCTGAGTTACCATTGGAATCCAGACAAAACATTTCTGTAAAACCCAATTTAATTTTTATTTTATTCATAAACGCTGTCTTCTGCTTGGTTTCAAGAAGCAGAATTAGGTTTGGCCTTGCCGAGTTGCTGATTTTCAGCAAATATTGCTGGGTCAAAGGTTGGCCCAGCCCCTGCCCATTCCAGAAAATAAGCCTCATGACCCCCGTGGGGGCTGAGATTGGGCAGCCCGCCAGCCCCATTCAGAAGAAGGAGAAATGTTTGCAGATGCAAGAGAAAGAGAATAATTCTGAGTCGAAGGAACAATATTTTGAACTCTTTCACGTGCCAGATTTTTTAGTCGTCTAGAATGAGATGACCTTTGGCAAGGAGAAGTTTCAGCAGGTGGCAAAGCTTTAACGCAGAACTGATGTTCAAGGCGCAGTCTCTTAAATCTGTTGATGAGGTGGCCAGTAGATGGTTCTTTACGTTTGAGGGAGATAGAAGGGCTGGGATCAGGTCCATTGTGAATCTCTTCAATATGCACAGAAGAAGGATTGTGGGTGGATGTGGCCTCAGAAGTGAAAATCATAATTGGGCTCTTGCAAGTAATTGCAGAAGCCAAAACCGGAACTGGGCCCTCAGAAATATTATCAGATAAGTTATGGGCCAAGGAGAAGGCCCCAACACCAGCATGGGCCTTGGGTGAATGGGCCTCAGAAAGTGGTGGTGAAAATCGATGGGTAGAAGAGCGGTCTACAATCGGGTCGAACCAAGAAGGTTCAGGTTCAGCAATCGAGCTGCTAGAAGCCGCTGGAAGCGGTACCCCTAGGGCTGACGTGGCATAAGATTCCCTGCAAAAATCCCCAGAGGGTTGCCCTAAAAAATCCTCCACTCCGGCGCCGCTGCCGGAGCCCGACGGAATAAGCTGCAACGAGGGAGGCTTCAAGATCGAAACATCAGGAGTACTCTGCACCTGTGAGCTACTCAGTGGTACTGCCGACACTAAATCGACGATTAACTGCAAGATTGGCTGAGGCACCGGCGATGGAGGGCGATGAGTTGTTGGATGGCAAAGCAGTGCACCGACCTCAACCAAGAGAGCTTTAGCAAGAAGTCGGAGCCGGATTTCCATGGGGGGTAGAGGGAAAGGGCTTCCCATCCTGACCCAGTCACCAAACTGAGAATCGCAAATCTGAGCGCAATCAGAAGGTGATATGTGAGGAAGGTGGGGATAACCGTTCCGATTGACATGGATTTTTAGAGTACACTGAGGGGAATCATGACCAGTTCGTCCGCAGTAATAGCAGAAGCAGGGAGTCTTGAGTATTTGAAATCAACCCCAATCGGAGAGGAATCCGTTCTCATTAGACGCATCCCCACTCTAACTCTAACCGGCAACAGGATCCTGCGAGTGATGCGAAAGGAAAGTGGTTTTCCAATATCCTTGAAGTGGTGGAGGGGTTTAGAAAACCGGACTTCCCCGAGAGTGCTTCCAATTTGCATAGCAGTTGAATGAGTCATAAGATTCGCAGGAAGACTGAAGGTATGAACCCAAATATCAAACTCTTCAAAGATGTATTTCTCCAGGGTAATCTTCGGGTCCCAGATCTGAAGAGCTATAAGGCAACCTTTGATTAACCACGGTCCTAGAGAAATGGCCATGTTGATTTCATCCACGTTCAGCACCTTGATCAGAAAGAACTGTGAACCAATTTGTCGGGCTTCAAGTACTCGTTGCAGACGCCAAGCAGCTTGGAGCGATTTAGCAACCGTTAAAGCACTGATCCGGCGATGAGAAAATGTACGCCCGACGAGCACAGTGGTCCAGTCTAACTCTCGAGAAACTCCGTCTTCAGAGATAACTAAAGTTGCTTGGGGTAAAATGATTTCAATGGGTTTTGTGACGGTATGTTCAATGTCCTCCATCGAAATCCGTGAAGTGGAGAAGAGCTGAGATCATAAAAGTATATTTAAAAATATAAAGCACAGTAAACAAGGTATGAAAGGAGATAAAAAAGGCACTACCATTTAATGCTAGCTACAGTGATTGAAGAAAGAAGACTCAGAAGCATTAATAACAGACTACAGAATAAAGGATTTAAAACAGCGTAAAAAGAGGAAAGTGAGCATAAGAGAAACTTATCCAAAGGATGTTACAGATGTCTCTCCATTAGAGATAGCCAAATGCCCTTTCAGAAAAGAAAGGCAGAAAACTTACAGATCTTTGATAACCGTGTCGTAAGGAACACCCTGGCACAACCGTGCCTATGGGAAGGGAAACCTCAAAAGTAATAAGAACAGCACCGCCGATACACAGACGACATGCTAGGATAGTCACAACCTCAAAAGGTAAGAGAAAAACCCTAAACGAAGGTAAGAGAAAACCCTAAACGAAGGGAGCCCGGGTGGTAATTACTAACTATAATTGCAACATTACAAATTAGAAGATTGGAGGAATGGGTTTTTTTCATATTGAAATTATACCGTTCCATATATCTCTCGTACCGATTTTATACCGAAACCATATCAAGCCGTTTTTAAAAAAATACAATTTTTATACCATATCGTATAAATTTGGTACGATACGGTTCTAATATGAGGTTTCGAAATTCTGTACGATACTATACTGTACCGTATTACTGATACCGTACTGAATTAACACCCTTATTATCTCTTATCTCTTACGTTGGCTACCCAATGAACCCGATGGCGATGCAGCTCCATCGGCCTTGATTGAAGTCACCGTCAACTCTCCCATTTCCCTTCCTAGACACTACCCCTTTTTTTTCCCTCTTCTTACATAATTTGAAATTATTAAGATATTCTAATTTAGTTTCAAATCGGGTTTCATGTAGTTCTTGGAAATTATTGCAACTCATAAAGGAAAACTATTTCCAAATAGTAGAAGGCGTGACAAAACCGAACCTAGTGTGGTTAAACTGTGAGATTCCAAATGGTTTGAACGAATTTCCAAAACCCTAAAGTTCTGTATTCTTTTATTTGGTAACAAGTTTAAAACGGGTTTAGATCCTCTCTAGGGAGGGTGTCGCCTGTAGAGTGCTCAATGAGCCCCAGAGAATGCGATGTGTCTTACTCCAATTATAATCTAAAGGATATAATTAAATAGTTCATTTTTTATCCAACTTGAAACACACGGTACTGTAAAATTCAATTAATATCTCTAAACCCAATTCAGTTTTAAAGTTTCCCTCTACTTCTAAATAATGTCGATGAGATCCAAACATTTTTTGAAAAGTAAATCTTATTTAATTTTAATTTTAATTTTTTTCCTAGAAATTTCTGCAAGAAGGCTCTGTTCAACTTCTTCATTTTTTTTTTCAAAAACAAGATTGTGGAAAATGCAGGAGAGCAGTTTCTTTCAATGTTTTTGTTTTCTTTTTGTTTTGATTTCAACTACTTCTTTATTTTCTGAAAAATTCCTAAAGAAGCGGCTTTGGATTTCAACGACGTCTTCTTCTCCTTCTCCTTCTTTTTCTTTCTTTCTTTTCTTTTCTTTTTTTTTTTTTTTTTTTTTCAGTTCAATTTTATTTGAACTCCAGTAAAAGAGTAGTGAACAATTTCAATGTCACTTCTTCTTCTTCTTCATTTTTTTCAGTTGAGTTTTATTTGGAAGGTGGAGTGAAACTTGAAAACTAAATCGGGTTTGGTTTTACAGTAGTGTGGGTTTCAAGTTAGGTAAAAAAGGAGCTATTTTATCATAGCCTCTAGATTGGAATTAGACACGTGGCATTCTCTGAGAGGTCATTGGACACTCTATGGGTGATATCCTCCCTAAAGAGGATCTAAACCCTTAAAAAAACAGGGGACCCGACAAAATGGTATTCCTCATTAGTTGTGAGCCAACATCTGCTACTTTATTTAATTTCTATGGTGTCTCAATTCTCAATCCAAAGGCCCACTTAGTATCACTGTTGGGTCACGGGGCTTCTAATTAATTTTTGAGGTCCTAATTACCATTGATGTTTTAAGTTGAAACTTATTTTTACATCCGTTGGTTACCCGTAAGGTATCTAAAAACACCATAAATTCAAATTGAAGGGTGATATGGAGAAAATATAATCAAACCGGGTTCAACCTTGGTTCAACCCTCGACCCCGATCGGGAAGAAAGGAATCAACTCGCTTACGAGTGAGCCAGGTCCAAGAGATAGCTTGCTGAGGAAGAAAACTAACTCAGTCACAAGCACGCCCTAATCCGTTACGATCGGAATAGGCTAATCATCAAAGAGAAGGGTAGCAGAACTTGCGCTTGGTACTTATCGCTATTATATGGATAACTACCATATAATGATCGTATTATCAAAGGAGTCATCTACTAGTCCAACCTAGTACGGATCTATCACTAAACGGATCTATCCGTTAAAGATCCGACGGCTATCCGAAGAAGGCTCATATACATCCAACGAAGGAGATTCAAAGGTATTCACTATATAAGACATCACTTGCCCACAAGGTAGAGGGACGGATACAATCTGAATCGTATTCTCATCATTCATTCCTTAGCTCTGTGCTCAAGCAGAGCCATTTGTGATTAAGTTCATCAACTGACTTAGCTTTCGGAGGTGGACTCCCAATCCCAGCGGTCGGGCCACATCTGACGTTCGTTTTTGCAGGTCATACGCAGGAGATCTAAGGGCTGAGCAGATTTCGGATGCATCCTTTGGCTCTGCCTGTGGGAAACGGTTCAAAAAGCCATGGTTACTAGATCATCGACAGTGGCAGCAGCCGCTGCGGCAGCCAGCGAGACGCTGGCATTCAAATTCCCGAAGCAAATAATCCAGATATCCCTGAGGGAAGTCGACCCCTTGAAGTACGGGAAGATGGTGGCCAGGGAGGTAATAATCCTCCAGATCCACTCCAGTACCAACTGGATTAGCTAAAACTCCAGTTTTTGGAGGTGAGTCAGGCGCTCCGTACGTTGACTAGGCAGGTGGTGACCCCACGAGCAACTGATCAACGTGACACGGAAAGGTGCGCATTACAAAGGGAGCAAAGGCTGTTTGATGACCCAAATGTCAGTCAGAATTTCCGGGAAGGCGACCGGAGGCGAGAAAGAGAACCTAGGAGAACTGGAGATCTCCCTAGGCGAGATGATTGGTTCGAAGGACCACAAGGAAGTACGACTGATTCAAATACGAGGTTAGGTGCAGGAGTACGAACTCACTCACCAACTATCAGGCGTGCGGTTCGAGAGAATGATCGTGTCATCGGAGATCGATTAGCACATATTGGTCAAGAATTGGCCAATATTAATAAAAAAACTAGGACAATTGGCGAGGAGAAGAATAACTGATGATATTTATTCGGTTATTCGGAAAATTCCGTTTGCCGAGGCTATATCCGTTTGCAACCTTTTCCACGTTCTATGGCTCGGGAGACCCCATCACTCATATCAGTTACTACCAACAAACTATGGCTGTTGCGGGTAATTCTGATGAAATCCTTTGCAGAGTTTTTGGTTCATCCTTGACTGGAGAAGCACAAAAATGGTTTTCAAATCTCCCGTCGGAGAGGATCACAGATTTTGAAGAGTTGGCGCGCAAATTCATAGGACGATTCCAAAGCGAAATCCAAATAAAAAAGACTGAGGAGACCTTGTTCACTATCAGACAAGGGAAGAACGAATCGATTTGGGAATACCTGAAAAGATTTAACAGGGTCACAATGGAGATAGAGAATCTAGATGAACAAGTGGCTAAAACTGCTTTAACTGATGATATTTATTTGGTTATTCGAAAAACTCCATTTGCCGAGGCTATAGTTGGATATCAGTTTCCTCATAATTTCTGTTTGCCAACCTTTTCCACATTCGATGGCTCGGGAGACCCCATCACTCATATCAGTTACTACCAGCAAACTATGGCTGTTGCGGGTAATTCTGATGAAATCCTTTGTAGAGTTTTCAAATCATCCTTGACTGGAGCAGCACAAAAATGGTTTTCAAATCTCCCGTCGGGAAGGATAGCAGATTTTGAAGAGTTGGCACGCAAATTCATAGGACAATTCCAAAGTGGAATCCAAGATAAAAAGACCGAGGAGACCTTGTTCACTATCAAACAAGGGAAGAGCGAATTGATTTGGGAATACCTGAAAAGATTTAACAGGGTCACAATGGAGATAGAGAATCTAGGTGAACAAGTGGCTAAAACTGCTTTGTTCACTGGACTCACTAACCGACGACTCTTGAAGTTACTATTTCAGGATATGCCTACCACCTATGCTGAATTGGTGCAAAGGTGTCAGAAGCGGCCAGAGGTGACAAAAATCCTGGATGCGCGCCAGGGGGACAATAAAGCTTCTACGAAAGAACAGAAGGCCCTTGAGAACAGGCAAAGGCCGAAGCAGAATGTTCATGATCGAGTTGGAAAGCCTCGTCAGGCATGGCGACAAAGATCTCCCGACAAAAGTGAGTATACTCCATTGAATACTCCTCGGGCTGATATTTTAAATATTATCAAGAGACAGAATATCTTGAAATGGCCTCCAAAGCTTCCCACGAAGCCTGGAGAGCAGGATAGAGAAAGGTATTGCCGTTTCCACAAGGATTACGGCCACTATACCAATGATTGCAGACATTTAAATGCGGATATTGAGAGATTGATATCTCAAGGACACTTGTCCAATTTCGTCCGAGGAAGACGAACGGAACCGCGAGACACAGGTAGCAAGAGGGGACGTTCGGTCAGTCTGGAATGACCGACAGAGGCTCCAAAATCCAAGAAAGGTAAGGAAGTGATCGATGCCATTCGGTCACCCATACTAACAATATTTGGAGGTCCTGAACCTGAGTCACTCCGTAAGCTGAAAGCCAAATCCAAGTTCGTTGGAACCGGAGAAACACAGAAGTGGAAAAGGCCAAATGGTGAGGGTTCGATCACCTTCGGCGAGGAAGATGAAAGAGGCGTTTGTTTACCTCATGATGATGCCATAGTCATCAAGGTAGAGATAGCATGCCAAGAAGTGCATAGGGTGTTAGTTGACACCGGTTCTGCTATAGACCTTTTATTCTTATGCAGCTTATCAAAAGCTTAAAGTGGATGAAGACTTGATGGAGTCGTCATCCACACACTTATATGGCTTTGCGGGATCGTCCACAATAGCGGAAGGATCAGTACAACTAGATCTGTTGATTGGAAGCTTCCCTAAAGAGGCTACAGTTCGAGTAAACTTCTTGGTGGTTAGAGAACTTCCGGCTTATAACGTCATTTTCGGAAGGCCATCCTTATCAAAGTTAGGTGCTATAGTTTCAACGAAGCACCTGAAAATAAAATTTCCAACAGAAATGGGAATTGGTCAGGTTTCTTCTGACCAGAGAATTTCTCGACAGTGCTATGTAGCATATTTGAAGGATAAGGAGGGTCCAAAGAAGGTAACTGTGTTACCAATAGAAGTACGAGACAATCAGGATGAGGCAGAGATGCAAAGGCCTGAGCCAGTCGAAAAGCTGGAACAAATTCAGCTATATCCTGATGACGAAAAAAGAATTACTTATATCGGGTTTGAGCAGTTGGAAGAATTCAAGAAGGAGCTGAAGTCTTTTCTCCAGCTAAACAGCAATGTGTTCGCGTGGTCTGCAGAGGATATGCCAGGAATTGATCGGCAAGTTGCAGAACATAAACTTTGGATAGATTCGAAGGTGAAACCGGTAGTTCAAAAGAGGAGAAATTTCGCCATAGAAAAGCATGAAGTCGTTCGAGGTGAGGTTGAAAAATTGAAGAACTCTAGTTTCATTGAACCCATAGAATGCCCAGTTTGGTTGGCCAACGTGGTGATGGTCAAAAAGGTAAATGGAAAGTGGAGAATGTGTACAGATTACACAGATCACAACAAGGCTTGCCCAAAAGATTGTTATCCGTTGCCGAGGATTGATCTGCTGATAGATGCCACAGCAAGGTATGAAACATTGAGTTTCATGGATGCGTACTCAGGATACAACCAGATCCTCATGAACAAGGAGGATGAAAAGTTTACTGCTTTCGTGACTGAATGTGAAAGCTTTTACTACAAAGTCATGCCTTTCGGTCTGAAGAATGCAAGGGCTACTTATCAGAGGGCTGTCAACAAAATTTTTAAAGACTTGATCGGGAAGAACGTGGAAGCATATGTTGACGATATGCTGGAAAAGAGCATTGCGAGAACAAAACACATTGAGGATTTAGCGGAGGTATTTTCAGTATTACGGAAATACCAACTGTAGCTGAATCCGGGAAAAATGTGCCTTTCGGGTCTCGTCGAGCAAGTTCTTGGGCTTTATGGTATCACAAAGAGGTATTGAGGCTAATTCGGCCAAAATACAGGCTTTGATTGATATGGAAGTGCCAAAAACTATTCGAGATGTGCAATGCTTAACGGGAAGAGTGGCCGTGTTGAATCGGTTCATCTCACAGTCGGGAGAAAAGTGCCTACCTTTTTTCAAAGCACTCAAAGATTTGAGGGGCAGTAAGGAAGCGAAATGGACTGAGGAGTGTCAAAAGGCTTTTATGGATCCGAAGAAAACACTGGGAAGACCGCCGCTATTATCCCAAAAAGGGAGAAACTTTGCAGCTATATTTGGCAACATCCCTTTCGGCAGTAAATGCGGTACTCGTTCGGGAAAAAGACAAGAAGCAGTGGCCAATCTATTATGTCAGCCACATATTACTCGACACGGAAACACAGTATTCTCAGATCGAAAAGCAGGCCTTGGCTCTTATGATAGCAGCTAGAAAACTACGACCATACTTTCAGGCTCATCCAATCGAGGTATTTACTATTTTTCCCCTTTGTAAAGTTCTTCGTAAACTTGATTTATCTGGAAGAATGGTAGCATGGTCGGTCGAGTTAAGCGAATTCCAAGTAAGCTTTAAGCCTAGAATGGCAATTAAAGCCCAAGCATTGGCCGACTTAGTAGTAGAAACTACTGCACTGGTGGAGGAGATTGTCGAGCCTAGTATTCCAACCATGTGGGAGGTGTACGTGGATGGCTCGAGTAATAAGCAAGGAGCAGGGGCTGGAATTCTTTTGAAGTGCCCAACATGTTTTATTATTTGGTATGCATTAAGATTTGCATTCGAAGCAAGTAACAATGAAGCAGAGTACAAGGCTCTAATCGTTGGACTTCGCTTGTCAAAAGCATTGGTGATAGCAGAGGCAACTATTTTTAGTGACTCACAACTTATCGTTAATCAAGTACAAGGGGAGTACGGTGTCAAAGAACCCCGATTGCAAAAATATCAAGAGATTGTGCAAGTATTGCAGAAAGAATTCAGGAATCTGAAAGTATGCCAGATTCCAAGAAAGGAAAATACAATGGCAGATGAGCTATCTAGACTAGCTAATGCCAAAGAAAAGAATTTAGACCCTTCGGTCTATATAGAGGAAGTAACATTCCCAAGCCACCAGGAGAAGGAGGTATCCTATATTGAAGCTGAACGGTGCTGGATGGATCTGATCGTGGAATATCTGAGAGATGATAAGTTACCAGAAGACCCGAAGGAGGCGAGATTAATCAAGGTACGAGCAGCACAATTCATAATGCAGAATGGAAGGCTATACAAAAGATCCTATGCAGGACCCCTCTTAAGATGCTTGGGTCCCGAAGGATTGGAAATAGCTTTGGCCGAGGTTCATGAAGGAATTTGTGGAGCTCACATGGGCGGTCGGGCCCTGGCACACACAATTTTAAGGCTCGGTCTGTATTGGCCTAAGCTTCAGCAGGCAACTATGGAATATGTTCATCGGTGTAGCAATTGTCAAATCTATGCTACGGTATCTAAAATACCAGCTGAAACCTTGACTTCAATTCTAGACCCCATCCCTTTTGCAATGTGGGGAATCGATATCATGGGAAAATTCAGCAAGGCATCCGGCGGAAGAGAATATCTAATAGTAGTGATTGATTACTTCACCAAATGGGTCAAGGCTAGTGCTCTGGCAACCATCACTAAACGAAAGGTGGAGAAGTTCGTGCTCGAGTCTATCATTTATCAGTTCGGGATGCCAAAAATAATCGTGACCGATCATGGCACTCAATTCTATAATCCACAATTTGAACAATTTTGCAGTACTTATTTGATCAAGCATCGTATGTCATCAGTGGCATACCCCCAAAGTAACGGCCAAGTGGAGGTTACAAACCGAACATTACTTGAGGGGATAAAGAAGAGACTCGAAACCGATAAAGCTTTATGGGTCGAAGAATTGCACAACGTTCTGTGGGCCTATCGAACTACTATTCGAACATCCACAGGGGAAACTCCTTTTAAACTGGCTTATGGATCTGAAGCATTGGCACCTGTTGAGGTAATGGTAGGAACACTATGGGAAAGAGAGTTCGAGGAAAAAGCGAACGAACAAGGACTGATAGATAGCCTTGACTTATTAGATGAAGTTCGTACAAAAGCAATAGCACGAACTCAGCATTATCAACGAAGGACAGCGTCACATTATAATTCTGAGTGAAGAGTCGTCGATACATGGTGGGAGACTTGGTAATAAGGAATACCTTAGCTTCAGATCCACGCCATCAGAAGAAATTTGACCCTTCAGGGAAGGCCCATATCTGGTTATTAAACCAGTCAGTTTGGGAGCTTATAAGCTGAAGAACATGACAACACAGAAAGAGCTGGATCGTTCATGGAATGCTAGACACTTGAAGAAATATTATCCTTGAAGAGATTATCATTTTCATTCATGATGTAACAATATTCAACTCAATCAATACAATTCTCAGTTTTCAACATATTGTCTTTTGATTGGGGGCAACACACAACACTCAAGATCAGATCCAGTGACAAAATCAAAAGGCATCGATTTAAAACCCATGTGGGACCTTCTATAAGGCGTCGGTTTAAAACCCAAGTGAGTCCTTCTCAAACTTATTGAATTTCTCTAGAAATCCTTAAGTAAAGGCATCGGTTTAAAACCCATGTGGGACCTTCTACAAGGCGTTGGTTTAAAACCTGAGTGAGTCCTTCTCAAACTTATTGAATTTCTCCGGAAATCCTTAAGTAAAGGCATCGGTTTAAAACCCGTGTGGGACCACGGTTTAAAACCCGAGTGAGTCCTTCTTAAACTTATTGAATTTTTCCGAAAATCCTTAAGTAAAGGCATCGGTTTAAAACCCGTGTGGGACCTTTAACAAGGCGTCGGTTTAAAACCCGAGTGAGTCCTTCTCAAACTTATTGAATTTCTACGGAAATCTCTAAGTAAAGGCATTGTTTCAAAATAACTAAGACCTACTGCAACAGAGACTCAAGTGATTGACAAAGTTCAAAGATGAAGTTAATTCTTTATTCCTTTAAACGACCAGAAGGAGCTAACCTTTACATCAAATATACATATGAGATAACAAATGTTGGGATACAATCTTCATTCGGTCAAGAAGGAAAATCATCATCGGTGATCGTGTAGAACTCCAAAAAGGGATCAAAGCAGCTTTGTCAGAAGCAACACAGAGTCAAGAAGAACAGAGTCGGGAAGATGTATGATTGGCCGTGGAGACATAAGTCCTCTCATCATTTGGTTCTCTTCCTTGGGGATTGTGAAGCATTTTGTAAACTCCAACCTACAATATCCTCCGCAATTCCATACTCTTTATCTAGCTTTTTATGAAGAGGCCTGGCCTTTGATCAGACCTGCATTCAAGGCAAGCTCTTCATAGCTGAATCCTTTAAGAGGAGACAAAGGAGGAGAGTCATCAAGATGATGCATTATATCTGGATCTGGAGGAGGAAAGTCCACCACGTCCTTAGCCCAAACAAGAAGAGGATGCCCAAGCTTTGCAAATACTTCGGGATGACAATTGGCGCGGTGGGGAGCTGTGTTGAAATAAGGGTTTCTCCTTAGTATCGATTCCCATACCTCGTTCTCACCGTCCCGATATGCCTGCAAGTTATAAGCGTTCAGCATGTCAACAAAAGGCTTACTTTGCAAATATTTGAAGATGCAAGCCCTGCGAACATCAGTTGGAAGGGACTTGGGCAAAAGGGTAATAGCTTGCTTTTGGGGCGTTCATACAGCTCTAGACCCTTTCGCCCTGCTGAAAGCTTTTCAACTTCCCGCTCCAGTTTTTGGATTTTCTCCCTGGCACCGTCCAAATCCGAACGAAGACGCTCGTTCTCAGAATTCTTCACTCGGGCAATCTCCCAAGCATTGTTTCCAAGACGAGCAATCTCAGCATCTTTGGCTCTGGATTTTTCCTGAAGCCTGGAATGCTCATCACTCAGTCTACTGAGTCTAAAGGCTACTTCCACTTGATTGTGGAAATTACCAGCAAGGCTCCTGCAACAACTCAAGAGTTAGTCAAGAGTAAAAGAAAAAGAAAATCTTTAGAATGAAAGGTAATGAAGAGAAACTTACATCACCAGGGACTTTATGAATTCCCTATCTGGGCCGTAGAGAAGGCTCTGCTCTCGGTAGGCATTTGGACAGAAGTGCACCATTCTAGTGCCTTGTCAAAATCGCCTGTAACCAAGTTAGATCTCTTCAGCGACCAGGAAGGTTGGAACACATCATCATTTAACCGAGGGCGCTTCCTAGAAGTAGGCCCCTCGGCCTCCTAGAAAACCTCCACAGTTGGAAGATTGGAGGAGGATGCCAAACAAGCACTAGAGTTAGGTTCGGAAGCCCGAACGGTGATTGTAGGGACCGCATCTTCCTTAGAAGCCCGAAGGGTCTTCATCATGGAAGAGGACTCTAGCGTAGCGCCAGCAGGGGTTTCAGCAGTGCGAACAGCGACTGAGGGAGCCACGTCCTCCTTGGAAGACCGAACGGTCTCCCTCAATGAAGGAGACACGGGAGGAGCATCAGCAGAAGCTGTGGGAATCTGAACTTTAGAAGATTCACCAACAGCAATCTCCCCGCATTTAGAAGATTCACCAACAACAATCACTTCAGAGGGAACAACCTTCGTCAGCACTGGAGTAGTCTTCTTGGAAGATTTTGCCCTAATATTATCCATGTTAATTCTTGGAGGCACTACGAAGGAAAAGCAAGCATCGTCAGTACGAGAAATCAACCAAAAATATAGCAGAAAAGGGAAAACCCTTGATTTCTGAAGAACAGATGAAGCAAGGAATATCCAACAAGGAACTTCCGTAATGAGTACACCCCAAGTATAACTACTATGGAGATTACTCAGGGAGAAGAAGAAGAAGTTCGTGATAAAATTGAATGACAGAGGATAAAAAACTCACTTGTTCAGGTCCTAATCGAGATATCGTTAGAGGATAAGAGTACAGAGGCAGCAAAGGCAAAGACACTACTTTGCAAATTTTCATAGACAAAAACGAATTGCAGATAGCGAGGACAAAGATGAAGCACCCTTGAGGAACTTAAATAGCCTCAGGGAGAGGCGTGACGGTTGAAAACCCAGGTTAATCAAGGGTTAGGATGGAAGAAACGTTTTGAATTCCGAAAAATGCAAGATCACGGTTAGGAGACAACGGCGCTTCAATTTTGAAACATAAGGGTTGTCCTAAGTTTCCATGTGTAGCAATGTGCACCTGATACGAGGATACTGCCAAATACCAACCGTCGCACCAGTATTAAATAAGTGAGTATTCCCAATTCCTTGGGAAGAACAACTTATGCGCAAATACGAGGAAACGTTTGAGCTTCGTCATAAAGAGAGAACAGTCGGGAGAGAAATTGCCAAGAGCCATAAAGGGTTTGGTAAGAACCAGATCAACTCAAATCGATGCTCCCAAACGTATCCCTCTGATGTCCCGAGCGTCATCTTAAACTAAGGTATAAGTTTATTTACATGATAACTTATCCCATTCTTAAATATCTCTTACGTAAGGGAATAGAGACAATTCCCTGAGCGCGCTATGAGAAAGTATCATGGCAATCATTTGAAGAGTTTGAGAAGAAGGAGGCAAATCTCTATTTCATTATCAAAAGGCCGTGGGGGGCCAACCCTTACAAAAAAAAAAAAGAGAAAAAGAAGAAGATAGCTTCCTATTGTTCTTTAAGGCAGTCTTTGGAGGTTCTTCAGGAAGAGGCAGCGAATCATCAAGATACTTCTCGATATTTGGATCTGCTGGAATAGGGTCCACTTCCTCCCAAACCCAGTTGGGAAAAGGCAGCTCAAGCTTCTCAAAGATTTCCTTGTGGCAAACGCTTCGGAAGGGAGTTGTATCCAAGGAAGGGTCAGCTTCAAGAATAGCTTTCCAGACATCATTTTGCCCCGCTCGGTAAGCTTGAAGGTTGAAAGGAGTCATCAGATCGCTGAAGGGAACGTTGTTCAGATACTTCCGAATGCAGTCCCTCCGAAGATCTTGTGAAAGATGTTTAGGTTTGCTGGGAACTGCCATCTTCTTCAGACGTTTGTTATCCATGGCTTGAAGGTCGAGGCTCTCAAAGCTTGCAGTAGCAAGATTTTTTTGCTTCTTGGATTTGCGTTCGGCAGTTGTAGCACGACTGATTGACAAGTTAAGTTCTTTTTTCAAAGAACTCATGGCCTTGTCATTCTCCTCCTTTGACTCTTCGGCTGCTTTCTTCAACCGGTCAACCTCAGAATTGGCCTTCGCCAAACTCTCTTTACAAGATTGCAGTAAGGAGCCGCTACAACTAACTCGGCTCAGGGCCTCCATGTGTTGGTAGAAGCTCAATACGGCATTCCTAAGAAAGCAGACGAATTATCAAAAATCCCATCAGAGATAACAAAACAAGTAACAAAAGATCGAGAGAGACAATACCTTGTGGAAAGACGAACTAGAGAGTCGTCTTGCAAGGTTTCAAAGGCCTTGCGATCGATGGGCATAAGGCCGAGAGAGCTCCACTCGGCGGCCTTCTCATGGTCCTGCGTGACTCAGTCTGTCACCGCCAATGACCACTGAGGAACGAAAACCTCCTCAGAATCTTTATTCCTTTTGGATTTTTTCGGAGCAGAAGCATCGACCAAGTCGTGCTTCCTTTTGGTTTGGGTGGAAGAAGGGACTTCGACCTCTTCCACCATCGGTCTTTTTCCTCTTCCCGAAGCGTCGACCACTGGCTCCAAATTTCTTATACCCTTATAAGAAGGGTCTGGGGGAGGCATAGAGGCCACCTGTTCTGCAGTCAATGCTCGAGGAGACCGTTGCTCTGCAATCACAACGGCCTTGGCAGCCTTCACCCGAAGGTTGTCTGGATTAATTCTTGGAGGCACTACAAAGAGGGACGAAAGTCAGAAAGTTGAAATTTTTTGCAGTACATTCAAGAAAGCGAAATGTGGCAGTTAGAAAGCTCACATTGAGCCAGCCCCCAGTATTGTATTCCATCTCATATCCATGTATCTCTTGATACCATGGAATTGACTTGATCTTCCTGACAGCAAATCTGTCTTCATTGGATAGTTGAGGGACTCGGTTACCCTCAGACTAGGAAGTATATAGTTTCCAGGTGGTTGGGAAGTTAAGGTTTGATTGAGGCGCTCGACAGAAGAAATACCGCTTGCGCTACCCCTTGTGATTGGAAGGGCAGGTTCTCCTGGCAAGAATGCTACCCGACCAGTCAAGCTCAACCTTTTTGCGCTTGGAAAGAACAACCCAGCCAGGAGGATGGGAAAGAAAAAGAACATGAAAATGTACAAAAAGAGGAAGAGAATGCGTAATGCCAAGTTCAAAACATAAACCCAGAAAGCCGACGATGAGACGCCAGCTATTGGGAAGAAGCATGCCAGGACAAATATCCCAGTGATTTAGGAGGAATCATATTGGAGGTACCAATGTGATAACGAAGAAAAATTCATCATTTGTCCAAAATACACATCTATCTTTGAACCCAACAGAAGGAAAAAAAAATTATGCCCAAATTGTTTAGATGGTTGATCTCCTGGGAAGTCTTCGTGTTACACATTTTTTGTAGATATGCTTTTATATAATGGTGGCAGCTTCCTATGTAGAGGCAGTAAGTCCAAGGAGCTTACAAGTTCGAACTTCCATCCCTCCATACCTTTCCTCCTCCCACTCAGGCTTGTGTGCCCTCAATTGCTCTGATTAGTTTGACGATGATTGAAAAAAAAAATTATGTAAAATGTGGCCAACCATCTAGAAGGGCCTTGGCGAAATAATTATACTTGGCAAAGAATCGAGCTCGGCTGTGTCTCCTGTAGAATCTCCGTTACTGGCACTAAGTTCAAGAGGAATCTCAGAAGAAACCCTACTGCCTTCCATTACTATAAAGGTCTGATTGTGGTTTTTAACAAGAAAAGAAACCTGGAGACGAAAGTAAAAGTTACAAAGAAGTTAGTAGACTTACTGAATCACTAAAGAAGAACGCTTAAGGGTGAGAAGATCGATAGAGCGCGAAGAAGACGACGAAGTTTCAAAATTCCAGACAAAGAGAAGGAAACCTACAAAGACAACGAACCGCTTTTAAGCACTCGCACGAGTGATCGAGGACGTGTAGGATCGAGATGGATTCAACATCAACGATCGAGATTTGAAGACGGTTCGAAAGTTTGAACTCACGAATCAAAAACAGGCGTTCAGAAACCGTCATTTTGATTTCGTGAACGAAGATGGTTTCGGCTACAGGGGACGCGTGGCGTCACCCCCACAAAAAGTGAAAATATTCACGATGCTTTGACAAAAAGCAATACAGCCGCATTAAATGTGATACGACATTTAATGGGCTGAGGATTTTGCAAGACCCTTGTTCGACAGATTACCTAGTTTAAAACCAAGCCCTCGAAATTGCCCGAACGCTTGGTCTAGGGGGCTCGTGATATGGAGAAAATATAATCAAACCGGGTTCAACCTTGGTTCAACCCTTGACCCCGGTCGAGAAGAAAGGAATCAACTCGCTTTCGAGAGAGCCAGGTCCAAGAGATAGCTTGCTGAGGAAGAAAACTAACTCAGTCACAAGCAAGCCCTAATCCATTACGATTGGAATAGGCTAATCATCAAAGAGAAGGGTAGCAGCACTTGCGGTTGGTATTTATCGCTATTATATGGATAACTACCATATAATAATCGTATTATCAAAGGAGTCATCTACTAGTCCAACCTAGTATGGATCTATCACTAAACGGATCTATCTGTTAAAGATCCGACGGTTATCCGAAGAAGGCTCATATACATCCAACGAAGGAGATTCAAAGGTATTCACTATATAAGACATCACCTGCCCACAAGGTAGAGGGACGGATACAATCTGAATCGTATTCTCATCATTCATTCCTTAGCTCTATGTTCAAGCAGAGCCGTTTGTGATTAAGTTCATCAACTAACTTAACCTTCGGAGGCGGACTCCCAATCCCAGCGGTCGGGCCACATCTGAAGTTCGTTTTTGCAGGTCATACGTAGGAGATCTAAGGGTTGAGCAGATTTTGGACGCATCAAAGGGTTATATGATTATTTTAAAAATTCTGTTTGATTGTTAATGGCCTTCCCTTGATAGTCTTTCAACCGGGTCAGTTTTAAAAGGACCTAAATGTAAGAATCATTTATCAAGGAATTTGAAAAATCTTTTGAAATGAAATGCATGTAGCAAGTCTATTTTTCAAGAATGGCACCTGAAAAATCTTTTAGTTATTCATAAATAGGTGTTGTACATGAATATAATTAAAAAAATGTCAAAGAGAGCCTAAGGGCATTTGGTTACCCTGATTCTGAAAGTGAATCTGTCAGAATCAGCATTTGGTTACCCTGATTCTGAAAGTGAATCTGTCCGAAATCTGTTTGGTTACCCTGATTCTGAAAGTGAATCTGCTTAGTTATTTTATTTGATTAACCAAAGAGCATAACAATAATTTACAAAATTCAATACATCAACCATGAAATTATTGAGACACATTTATTGGTCAAGATTAAATATCACTAATTAAACATGAAATTATTAGAATCCAGTTATAGGTTCCAACTTCCAACTCAGTACACTTGTTAATGAGTTAATCCTAAGCTTTTTGAACCCATGGTTGTTAGTAAGTTTTGGTGAAAGTGATGTCACTAGGGTTTTAAGGTATTTGATCCTCTAGCATTAAAATGGTTTTTTTTCTTGGGTTTTAATTATCAATCACTTATAAATAATTTGTAATAATTCTTATTCTGGGTAAGCTTCTTGAAGGGCTTGCAGAGCTTTTCAGAGGAAGAGAAGGGAAATCAACCACATCACTCAATTTGGGACAATCACAGATGTAAGAAGCTCACACACCCATGAAGAGGTTAGCTTTATTTGGGCAGTAAACAATCTATACCAAATACTTGAATGTTCATTAACTCCAAGTTTTCAATTTAAAATTGAACATGATTAAGAGAGTGAAGGTATCCATCTATCCAGAAGTGCTATCTTTCTGAACCAATGCAGTTCTCCTTAAAATCATTGAGGAAGCAATATTTAGAAATACCTTACAATTTGTCAACATAATCCACAAACTTATGCAAGTAATTCAATCCAATCCATCAAGCTCATTAACTTATAATAACTTAATCCATCAACTTAAGCAAGTAATTCCTTCCAACTTGCACTAACAATTTATCTGATTGTGTGTGAGCGCTGCTAAAAGGAGGAAAAAATCATTCAAGACAATGATAAGCTAGAGAGATTGCCTCCTCCAACCAGACATAGGTTACACCATTCCTAAGGCACAAAGAAACAACCCAAATAATGAGAACCACCCACACACAGTGACTATACGTATAATAAAATTCTCATTCTCCCTCTCTCTCTCTCTCTCTCTCTCTCTCTCTCTCTCTCTCTCTCTCTCTCTCTCTCTCTCTCTCTCTCTCTCTCTCTCTCTCTCTCTCTCTCTCTCTCTCTCTCTCATCTCCATTTGTATCTGAGCATAGTTGACTCCATTGAATGCAATTAGTATTAAAAAGTTATCTCAGTTAGAATGAGGGTTACTTTAAAAACTACAATAAACTAGAAAGCCTCAGTTACCAGTCAAATAAAAAGTTGTGAATGGTGAGATCATTTACATTGAATTCTTCATCAATACATTTAGTACTTATCTTCCCTTCCCACTCAATTATTGGGATATGGAAGCCTATTAAATCATGTCTGGTCCCCCACGACCCAATATAGTAGAAAAAAGAGATTAAACTTTGTAATCATTGTTGACCATTCATTTCAGATATTGCATACTTTGAGCTACATTCAATAGTATCTTTTCTGTACAATTCAAGTTTGCATGATAGTAGCTCTTTGAATCCCATGTTATTCTTCAATTGGACCAGTCACACCTTTGAACCTTGAACCTTCGAAAGATCATCACCAATCTTGTGGTTTATCCATGACATCCACCGTACCAACCTCTTACATAGAAATGAATATAACCAAAAGGATGTTGGTGAAATCCCGGCACCCAAGATGTGCCTAAATTGAGTGTTCTAATGTACCTAAAAAAGTAGGAATGGAGAGAAAAAATGTACAAGAATGCTGTGCCTCTGCTAATCTGAAAAAAAATGTACCCTTCCCATTTCATGTTTTTCTAAATAAGCAGGGTGTAGGATTATGGCAGGGGCTCTTGTCTATCTCTCAGACGACACAAATGAAGGTAGGCATCAATTCCTGTATAAAACATCACAGATCTCTGTTTTAGGATGTAAAGCATTAATAAAATACCTATAACAACAAACTACTATGTCAAAGGCTGTGAGTAGGTGGGATGCTAATCCAAATTTTGAAAAATACAGCAACTCAACTAAAATAGGTTTTGAAGCAACTTCCAAAAAAAAACTGTGATTTGACGAATACAGCAATCCACAAAATCTAGGTGAGATATAGTATCTCTAAGATGGGATTCTAACAGGGAATCTAACCCAGGTCAGTATTATCCATGAGTTCAAAAGAAATCGAAATAGGATGCTGTTTTGAGAAATCAAGGGTTTTGCCCTAAACATGTAATCTCCAGAAATTTTGAAGATTATTAATTGTTATTACTCAACAAGAGACTTGTGTCAACCCAAAAAATATTCAAAACCTAGAAAAAAAATGTTTTATGCATGATTAATTGTATGGTAAAGTCTTCAAGTGTTAGATGAGAAAAGAGAAGCATTCATAGTTATCTATCAATATATTAGATATTGGCTTAATTCAGTTCCAAAGGAGAGAAGTTGCAAGCAGATTAGTAGAGCCAGGTTCAAACAGGACCATTCAAGGAGAAAATTGATAAAGCAAAGAAGTCATAATGGTGCTTAGTCCAGATTTTTTTTCAAAAGCCGAAGAAGAAGATGAAGAAGGTGGGAGGCTCGTACAGCTTGACTCCCTTCTTCCTGACCTGCAAATAAGAACACACATTATAGGTTGATGATTAAATCTAAATGAAACATGGAATTTCCTTGTTAAGAGTTGCCCACTAGATATGGAAGTGTTAGGGAGTGACAACTGTCATTGTATAGCTGTCTTATACTTTTGCATTGTTATTAGTATAAATAGGCTGTATCTGTCTTTTATAATATACATGAAAATATCTTACTCTCTCACATGGTATCAGAGCCAATATTTAAAAGAAAATATTTCTCTCACAGGAAGCAACTCTGGTCAAATGGGGCAGTTCCTATATTTAAAGGCTCAAAGGTCCCCTCACACAGATTTCACTTACCAGAAATTTATAACTCAAAATCCCTCACTTGTTCAGGAAAACATGGTCAATTGATCAAATGATTAAACTAGCTCATGTTAAGGCATGCATGTCTCATGCCTTCTATAGCGTTGAAGTGGGCTATCTGAGTTTAATCAATAACTCTCAATTAATAATAACCTAAAAACAAACAAGTGTTGCATGTGTTCCATAGAAATGTAATTGTGGTTCTTCATCAAATTCTTTTAGGACTAGATTTAAAATTATGTTATATGAGGTAGGGTACCTATAAGCATCTTCTCCTTATGGAAAACCAATCAAAAAGCAGCCCAATGTTCTGAACTTTAGTATTCTAGACAGAACTAGACAGAACTAGACAGAACTATTTACTCTGGCAGCAGAGGATTCCATTTAATTTATCGAAATTCAGATTGATGCCAATAATGAAACTTATTCTAGAATTTGATGACCATATATCCCTGAATTCTTCAATGAAGGTTTAAGCCTTGGGTGGTTTCGAGGGTGTAGAGCTTGTTTTTTCAATTCAATGTAGCTCTTGTGGGAACACAAATAAGAAAAGGATCAGGGAAATAGAGATGATTCTTGGGGATAGCAGACATACTTGCCATGTTGACTTCATTGTAAAAACCAATGTTCAACATATCAAAAAGAAATCCTAAATTGATTTTGATATTGAAGCTTGAAATGCTTCTTTGGGTTTTGAGGGTTTCTATAAGTCTTCATACTTTTAACTGACAATTAATAATCAATGATCCTTAGAATTGTTCTATGGAAGAATTTCACAATTTCACTAACTACTCAAATAAGAGAATGAACCAATAGAGAAAGAAAGAAACACATTGTGCTTCAGCAATGATCAATGTATTCAACACTGGTATAAAAATAGGTATGCCGGTTTTAAGAGAAAGAATAGGCATGAAAAGCCTAACATTTAGATAAACAACAATATGTTAGAATACACAAAATTTGTAAAAATGTACATATTTGAAAGCATCACTGAACACAGAATTGCTTACAGATGAGAGACACCATTTATATTTATTTAAATTAGATCACACATTCATAAATTGCATGCATACTCCCATCAACAGTAGGCTAACATCAGTGTAGTATGTATAGACGAGAGGAAGAGGGAGGTAGCAGATGAAGCAGAAAACAAACATAAGCAAATGAATGTTACCATGATTCTAGGAGCAGTTTATAAGCAAGAAAGGACTGGGAGAAAAGCGTAGTTGTCATGGCGACGAGGCGATGCGAGGCGGTTTTAGCTAGTTGGGTGATGAGTCGATGAGGTGCCCTCCAAGGCACTTTTGAGGCGGTCGAGGCGTTTTAGTGTACATCTCATACACTAATTCATTATAAACATATCTTATATATAATAAAAAAAAAAATTAATATTAGCCATTTAGCCTACCTCAAGTCATCCAACATACTACAAACCACACATAGTAGGTCCTAAATAAATTTCAAGTATTATACTATCATTAACAAGAATCAAGATACGATAAAATGTAACTAAATACTAAATAGTAAACACATAGATGCATGAGCAAAACAAATAAACACTAGACAACATACCTTCATTAAATGTCACCAACACTAGCATCACCTACAACTCCATGGCTCCACCTCCACCATCACCTACAACTCCACCTCTTCTACATTGTTGAGCTGTAGCCAAATATCCTCACAAGTAAAAGAAGAAAATGAAACAAAGCATATTATATCTAAATAGAAAGTTTTAAATATTTAAGCAAACAGTCCCTCTTATATCTAAAATCCAAATCCCAAATATACCAACACATCCATATCCAAAATTCCCAATAGAAAAGTATAAGTCAGCTAGTCATAATCATCATCAAGTAAATTGGTAGCAAGTGGGAGATCTTCTCGAACTTGTTGTTGCTCCAAAGAGGTAGACCTCAAACCAAAATCATCTGCAATGTTCTCATCATCATGCAAGTCTTCCTCTTCTTCCATGCCTCCATTAGACTCAGAGTCATGTTCCTCTTCCTCGACCACCCTCTCCAAAGACCTACGACGTGAGTAACATATATTAATTCCACCAGATGTTGATCCACTTGGTTGACATCTCCTCGGTCTATTTTGGCCCTCAAGTGATGAAGATGCCCCAATAGCTGTATCAACAATGCTCCAAGTAAGATCACCCTCAGGATGGACTAAATCATCAAGCTGATTAATCATCCACTCACTGCTCCAGTCAAGCTCATCAAGGAGTAGTGGATCATAATTTCTAATCTTTATTCGCCTTTCATCGAACCTTTCTTGAAGACGGCGATTGTATTGAACAAAAGCTAGATCATTCAACCTTTCATGTTCCAGCCTATTCCTCTTCTTGGTGTGAATCTGAATTCATAAGCAATTGAAAAGAATCCCAAGTCATTCTTCTAAATTTAAATTTAAAAGTGTTTTAAATACTTGAATCACTTAATACTTACAAACTCAAATGTGCTCCAATTCCGTTCACAACCAGAGGAAGAACAACAAACGCCTAGTATCCTCCGTGCAATCTTTCTAAGCTCAAAAGCAATTCCTCCATGTGTATCCCACCATGTAACTATAGTATGAAAAAAAAAAAAAAAAAAGATTAACATAATAGGTAGAGTTACAAACCAAATTAGTATAACTAAAAATAAAATATACAAGTAAAAACTTACGAGGACTCATAGTTGTACACTGCTTGATAGCCATAGCTGTGGAGAAAGGACCTCTAGCTTCCTTGTAGTCACTTACTTGGGACAATATCTTATCTTGTTGATGTGCATTAGGCACTAGTCTTCCAACATCTTCATTTAAAGAAGTTTGGAGAGAAGTGATCAACTCATAATCATCTACATCATCTAAGTTGTAGAACTTCCCAGGATTCAAGAAATAGGCTGCACCATATAAAGGTCTCTCCATCTGGCACTCCCATCGCCTATCAATGATTTGTATGACTTTCTTCCAGAGTCGTTCTTTGCCTCCAAAATTGTCCTTTATTTTTTTCTTGGCCTCTTGCATGGCTACAAACACTTCAGGCAATGCGGGTCTTTCATCAGCATCCACAATCCTCAATACAATCATAAGAGGTTGTGATGCTCTAATACAATCCTCCACACCATGCCAAAATGCTGTAGAAAAAGTTGTTTCAGCTACTTTCTTCCCTACTTCTGTCTTGGACAAATTGGAATTTGTCCACTCCTCAGAAATGAATAAGTGCTTTAAATCATCCTTGTGTTTCAACAAGCTTTGCAATGTCAAGAATGAAGTGGCAAACCTAGTCACTACAGCCCTTACAAGATATCTGCCATTTGTCTTCTGTCTCAAGGCCTTCAGCAATCTTGTGTGCCTATAAATGAAAGTGGTAATTCTCTTCCCTTGAATTATCACTTTCTTATATTGTTTCAAATTTCCAATGTCCTCTAGCATCAAATCAAGACAGTGGGCTACACAAGGAATCCAATATAATCTAGTCCTCTTCTCCATTAATAATGACCTTGCTGCTTTGTAATTTGAGGCATTATAAGTCACCACTTGAAGTACATGGTCTTCCCCAACTTCTTCAACTTTGCTATCCAATAACTGAAAGAGCATGTTTGCATCTTGCACCTGGCTAGATGCATCCACAGAACCAAGGAAGAATGATCCCTCTGGACAATTGACAAGAAAATTGATGAGATGCCTACCCTTTTTGTCAGTCCACCCATCAGACATGAGTGTGCATCCTTACTTCCTCCAATACTTTTCATATTTTTTCCTCATCTCCATTGTTCTTTCTTTTGCATTCTTCAACAAAGGCACCTTGACTTCATGTTAACTTGGGGGCTTATACCCAGAACCATATTGTGCATTAGACTCAACCATCACCTCAAAGCTTTTAGCTTTAACTGCATTGAATGGAATGCCACATTGATACATCCAATCAGCAATGTGGTTATCCACTCGCTTCTTTTCTTCAGGAGATCTCATTCTATTCAAGATGGTTGTTTGAGTAGCACCCTTAGCCCTCCATTCTTCAACAAGTTCTTCAGGAGTGCGTCTAACATCCATATCCATGGGACCCCTTACTGGTGCCTTATTAAGGGCACTTTTCAGTATCTTTGATGCAGTCCTAGAGCTTGGTATCTTGGAGCACACCTAAACCTCAGACCCCACCCTAGGTAATGTAGTTCCTCCACTAGAGGGCCTAGAGGTAGGAATAGGAAGTTCTTCTCCAATTTGAATGTCATCATACTCCTCATTATCCAAATCAGTAACAACAACCCTCTTTTTATTTTTCACCAACACTGCATTCATCTCTTGGGCAATTGCTGTAGTGGTCTTGGTGCACTTCACAACATCCCCATATCCACCCACTAGATGTAGCTTTAATCTTTTAATTCCTCCTTTAAAGTTTTTGTTGCACAAACTGCATCTGACTGTATTCCTATCAACAACATCTGGCCAATACCCATATTTCCTCCCTGGGTCATTTGACTTGGCCTTTCTCTTTGGGTCTTTTGAGGGATCATAGGCTTCATCCCCACTAGGAATAGGCTGACTAGAAGCAGCCACTTGATTATCACTTGAGGGCCTTGAGGTCATTTTAAATAACTAGTAAATATCTACAACAAAAACCATGAAACATACACATATAATCAACCAAAATTAAAAACAATAATAAAGTTGATAAAGATACCGTTTAACCGTATAATTATAATGTTGCACTATACCGCACCAGAATAAAAAATCCTACGCATTCATCTAATCATCTCACTTCATGATAAATTGATAATCAAGCTTCTAAATTAGACTATCAGAGAAAATGAATCGAAAAAATACACTGAAGCTAATAAACAACAATAATCAGTAGGCTAATCACAATTATGGTTGAATGCCATTTTATGAGAATACAATCACTGCTGAAACCTAACCTAGTGGTCCATCACATGATTCACATCAACTGATCTTGAAAAATATATTTCAAAAATTGCAAAGGGACCATTTAAATCTAAGAGAAACCTACAAAAACCTCCCTGAAGCTTATGCAAAGAAAGAATTCATCAGCTGTACCAAGTTGCTGAACTATCAGAAAAAACCAAACAACAAAAGAAAATCAGAGACACACGTACACCAGATAAGAAAAAAATCATTACAATGATACAATCAGGTAGATGAAACAGAGATGGAACAAATTCAACGAAGAAGAGTTGTTACAAATAAAAAAAAAATGAGGAGAACATCCAAATAGCAGCTCTGAACTATGCAATCAGGTGCAATTTGCAAGTCACGGACTCACAGAAATGGTGAACAAAGCTACGGACGACATATAACTAGTTTAACTATATAAGTATATAACATAGCTACAACGCAGGGAAAAAAAACATTTTGGTGACATACCGTCGCCTGAGATGGTGACCAGAGTGACCGGAAGCTACTGCAAGTCTGCAACTTGGTTGCTGACTCGTTGCAAGGCTGCAATCGCAACAGTTGCAACAGTTCCAAAATGGATTTAGGAAAAAAAAATTAATGATCAGTTGCAGAAGGGGGAAAAAAAAACATTCGTCGACTTACTGTCGCCTGAGATGGTGACCAGAGTGACCGGAAGCTATGCAACTTGGTCGCTGACTCGTTGCAAGGCTGCAATCAGGCAATCGCAACAGTTGCAAAATGGATTTAGGAAAAAAAAATGAATGATTAGTTGCAGAAGGGAAAATAAATAAATAAATAAATAAATAAATATATATATATATATATTTCGGCGACTTACCGTCGCCTAAGATGGTGACCAGAGTGACCAGAATCTACTGCAACTTGGTCGTTGACTCGCTGCAAGCCTGCAACTGAGATATGGTGGAGTTTTGGTTGATGAAAACCAAAAATCAGAGATTCAAAGTCCAACTGAGAAGAGGGTTCTGGGGTCTGTCTCATTTTACTCAAGCTCTAGAGAAATAACGAAGCATGGCCGTAGTAAGCATCAGCTTCAAGCTACATAAATGGACGATTTGATTTAGACTTCAAGAGCTTGCTGGGATGATGAGATGAGCACGTTGACGCTGAGGGAGATGGAGCTGTAGGGAAGACCTGGCTGTCGCCGGTGATGATGTTGGCTGTTGCCGGTGTCTTAGGTGTCGCCAGGGGTTGTGTCGGAGTTGGAGACGAAGAGAGTAGTAGAGGGAGAGGGAGAGTAGCAGAGAGCAGAGAGCAGAGAGGAGTTAGGGCTTTGATTCGATCGAATGCTCGATTCGATCGACTATGTGAGTATCTCGTTTTTTTTTTTTTTAATTAATTTAATGTTATGATAATATGTAACACCTATATAACAATTCAGCCTTAGATTTTTTCTGATTGGAATCTACTTTTCAAATTATTTTTTACCATTGATCTGGAATAAAAAAATTACAATTTTTAAAACTTAAAAAAGCGATCGCCTTGTGTAAGATAGCGTCCGAGTCGTCGCCTCAGACGACTCGGCAACACCTCAGCGCTGAGTTGAGCGCCTTATTGAGTAAGCCTGAGGCAACACTCGCCTCAAGCCCTTCGTTTCCGCCTAGGCGACGCCTTGACAACTATGGAGAAAAGCAATTTTAAACTATTTACAACTCACCCTGACGAAGGAAAGTATCTATATTCCTACGCTTAATCAATGATTCCATAAAATAAAAATGGTGGGTGTGACTTAACAGTGAGAGGTTGAGCTTGGTTCTAGGTGCGGGGATGGGTATCCGTCCAAACTTGAATTAGACAGTTACCAAATCTGCAAGACAAAAATGAAGCGATTTAGAGGAAAGAGTAAGAGAAGTAGAGCAGTGATAAACCCTATCTCAAAATAACTATGGTTTCCATCATCTTAAGAGAAGAGAACAAGTTAACTTCAGAATCAAAGAGAGAGAGACAAAGCAGCAAAAAAAAAAAAAAAAAAAGCTTCGTTTCTTCTCGAAAGGATTACCGTTCGTTAATCCACAACATACGAATTCTTGGGAAGATTAGGAAATGAAAAATCCAAAACCAAAAGGGGAAAATACTTGAAAACAAAGAGGCTAAAATACCTTTTGAGAAGAGTTGCAGAGATTCTAGCAGAGGCTTTGAAGAAGATGAAGATTTGCAGTCGCACGCAGGAAGAAGATTCGAATCTTCCCTCACAAGTTAGGGTTCACAGTCAAGGAGAGATGAAGACATCCATCTTTAGTTGCATTTCCATTGACAAAGTCAATCGCCTAGATCAATTGAAGCTTGGTGACGGTGGAGAGCTTCGTGATTGCAAAGAGGCAGGTTCGAACAAGCAGAGACAGCTCGCGATTTTTGTGATTCTGTAGAATCATCGTTATTTATATGATGGGTTCCTTTTGGTGATTCTAAATGGAAACCAATGGATTCCGAATTTTAGGCTAAAACGTGGATTCCAGCCGATTCATGATTTCCTTGGAGTCAGACTCAATTTTTAACCAAACATGTTTTTTTTGTTGGACTCATGATAGATTCCAGGGAATTGCGGAACCAAACGCCTCCCTGTATCTAAAAGTATTAAAAGAATATATTAATAGGGACATACATGATTTCAATTAGGTTTATCTGTAATAAAGAAGGATGAGATAAAATCTATCGAATGGTCAATCCAACACTTTCTTTTAACTTTACACATCATCCAAGCTATCATGTGAATCCAACCTTAACGAGTCTTCTTGCCGACGAAGAAGTGGAGCTATCATGTGAATCCAACCCTTTTTCTTATTTTATAATATTTATGGCCAACCGTATAAGAAAAGGACAAAATAGCAGAAAGAAAGAAAGAAAGCAGAGAGCAATTTCGGGGGCAATAGAGAGATAACAGGGAAAGGGAAAGCGGGGAGAGACAGACTTCGTCCTCTGTATGTTTATGATCTATCTTGTGTTTAATTTCAAGTTAATAAACATAGACGAGGATCGTGTTGCTCATCATATTGGAGTAGTGGTATTAATTAAGAGTGAAGAAAGACAGATGATGAGGTGATCAGTAGCAATTTGGGATTCTGGAGACAGACAGACAGACAGACGAATGAATTTGAGTTTCAGTTACCTAGTTTTTTGTTAATTAATTTACTGGAGATGATCACCGATTTGGGATGTCGGAGACACTAGATCAGTTTCAGGTCAGTCCTTTTATATTTATGGATTTGTATCACCCATACATACATACATACCTCTTTTTCTTGGTTATGGATTTGTATCACTTTCTTACCATGCTGGTTGCTTTCTACCTTTTCCTCTCCCTTTTTTTTTCTTTTTTTTTTTTGGTTTGTATCTCATCTAGAGTGACTTGAACAGGGCGGGCAGGGTTGGCTGTATGTTGATTATCCAAATTAAGAAAATGAAACAGTACTGAAATAATGGAGGTGTTCAAGCACTACTTTAATGTCAAAGATGAAGTCGAGGTCTTTTTCGTAATGAAAGGCAGAGGAGGTTGGGAAACTGACGTTGGCGGATGGGTTCGTGTGAGCATATTGGAGGTGTAGGGATCTGGATGTGAATTCTATGAGTATGAGTATGACATAGAGACCAGGACCGCATTGGAGATTAATAGGAGGCGAATGCGTGTTACAGCTTCTCAAATCAGACCGCCGCCGCCGCCCCCTCCTGACCAAGAAAATGATCGGAATATATTTGAAGAAGGCCAACTTGTTGACATACTTTTATATGATGACTGGTGGATCCTTGGCAAGGTCTGAGAAGTCCATCATGTTGATCATCATCATCATAATGTCACAGCAGCTGCTTGGACGAATAAAACCATCTTTTAATCACTCCAATATCTGGATCATCGGTTTTGGACTTTTGGAAAAAATTTTAAAGCAGTTCACCGGTCAAAATTACGAGTACATTGGCGATGGGTGGATGGAAAATGGGTTCCTCCTCCTCTAAGCCCACGTCAACCTTTGCATTATAACAACAGTAATCAAGTATGTATGTATTTCACTATCTTCTATTTTTCTTTTCTTTCCTTTTCTTTTCTTTTCTTTTAGCAAAAATAAAATAAAATCTTTAGTTTCAGGAAAAATTAAAAAAGAAAAATGCATGGTCTGAGATCTGGCAACCAGTACTTATCATTAGGATTTTTTCAATGCATGCAGTGCTGTGTTGTTACCAATGACAAGACTGGGGATTCTTCCTTTGCTCTCGCATATTACTCCCCACAACAACAGAGGTACTTCCTTTCATCCATTATAATATAATTGACTTACTTAGTTGTTGCATTGATTAATTTCTTTTTTATTTTTATTATTTATGGTGACTTGTCAAGGTGTAAAGGATTAGGTGAATCATCACACCCACGACTTAGAATTGGGGATGATGTTGAGGTTTCTATACATTCTATAAATTGGCAATGGATTCGTGGGAAAATTAGGGACATTCAAGGAGACGACCAAATCGAAGTTACACACTATATTTGGTCTTGGGTTACAAAATCATCATAAGTGGTCACCATATGTTATGATGTGTCACAAGTAAGGCCTTTACCACCAGAGGATCAGGAGGAGGATGAGAATATCATGTTTAATTTGCACCAAGAGGTAGAAGTTTTTCAAGGAAGTAGTCCATTTTGTAAGGGAAGTTGGGTTACGGGAGAGGTCCTCGAGATATTCATTGATAATGATGTACCAACTTACTGCATCCTCATTCCAGAAGAAGGGATCATTTCAATGCGTAGAATAAATTTAAGGCTTCATCGACAATGGATCGGTGATAATTGGATTCGACCTCAACCACTATCAACATCCTACGTGGAACAACAGGTATTTTATCTCCTCCGCTATTCTATTTTGTATTTATTCATTTATGTATCATGGGATATTAGTGTTCAAAAGGAGACCCTTGTGGAAGCTTAAACCAAAAGATTTTCCCCTTGTAATTAATTCTTGTGATCTCCTGCAATAAAATTCATATAACCCGAATACAAGTATTGATATTTTTGCTAGCCTTAGGGAGGTTGCATTTTGTTGTTACTAGGTTCGCATGCAATGAGGGCTGAGTGGGCTGTGAATCAGAGTAACAAATTTCTGATTTCACAACTATTTCCTTGTTCCTGTAGATGAACCCCAATATAATGACATTTTGTTGCTGAATGCTATCTCACAAAAAATGTGGTAGATTTTCAGTTAAGCACACTGTTGTATTGAACTTTTATACTGCTATCTTGTATTCTTTCGCTTGAAACTGTATAGGCTATCTACTTTTCAGTATTTCATGGTGTTTCGTAAAGTCACATATAGTGGTACACATAAACACAGTCATATATATATCTGAGCTAGACTCAAAGGCTTTACCAAGAGTTTACAGCTATCCTGCAAATCACACACTTCAAATACCAGAGAAAGCAAACATCCACAACACACAAGATATACGTGGTTGGGCAAATTGTATACACCCATGGAGTAATCGTTACTCAGGCCTTAGCATCTACTCATCACTAGTTTCCACTCCTAAAAATACAAAGGCAAAGTCTTTTACCCATTTACCTAGAACGAGTCTAGGAGGCTTTACCCACGCACAAGATGTTTTAGTCACACCCATGACTCAGGATATCTAACATGCTTCCATCTTAACAATAGAGGCAGGTGTGTTATCCCCAATGGTTTCATACGTTCCACTTGTAACCAAGTATACAAACTGGCTTACAGCAACGCCCCACAATGAAAACACATCTATCATAGGCTTATGGTAGTAATGCAACCTATCTGTCATACAAAGTGAATATATATAATCAAACTGACACAAGCCAAGAGATGAAGTGAAGCTCACAACATGCATTGCCTTTGTCCATTGGACTTTAAAGATGAGATGACATTTTCTCTCTGTTATTTGTCTCCTGGTTCTTCTTAGGTACTTTTACAAATACTTTGTATTCATACAGCACAAAGCACAACTCCTTTCTTCTTGGTAAATTTGCTTCCTCTTTTTTTTTCCCTTTCTTTTTGCTTCCTTCTTCTACACTTGCATGTTATCTTCACCACACCTTACTCAATATGCATCACCTAAACATTAATTGGAGAACAACCATCATTAAAGCATTTTAAGATGTCATCAAAAACTTAAGAAGATGAATGGTGATATCTTTAATACATTCCACAAGAGGTTTTGAGGCTTCTAATTTCTTCTACACTTGTTTTCACTTGTCTCTACAAGCCTCTAACTCCAAAAACCCTATTCTTTTTGCTTAAGAAAATGTTTTAGAAGAGATAGGAGGTGAATGTATAGGAACCGTCCGATTAGGTCTTCTAGTTGAATCCCAAATGAATTCTAACCCTTGAAATCCTTGGATTACCTCTTTAAAGTGGTGTTTCTCAAAACCGCATCAAAACAACTTGATTGAAAGGATTATTTCAAATGGATTATTTCTTGATTATACTTTAGTTCAACGTATGCACCAAGTCACTTTGCTCACTAAGCTTCACAATGCAATAGATATTCATGCTCCCTACTGTTGCTATAAACACTCGATCACAATGCGAACTGGTGCAAACATGAAAAGCAATGTTCTCGACCAAGATGGTCAAGGGAACGTCTCCGACAATCAAGTTAGTGGAAGGCAACTGCTTGAAAGCAGATCCTACAAACTACAGGGCCTAGAGAACTGGAAGTAGGTTATTGATGTGTACCTGGTATTTGCAACTAGTTGGATTTATATGGTTGAACGATAATCACCTTGGCCGTTAGATCCCCTAGGCAAGGTTGTTCCCAACTCGTGGGATGTAGGGTGTCCCCATTCTTCAAGGTAGCTGAGTCCAATTCCAATATGGTGACTGGCACCAAACTTCCTTAGGCTTTTAGATATGTTGGGGATTCTCCCCCATGAAGCCCATTGTGTTTGGTAAGGTTTCTTATCCTGGTGTGAGATCTGATATCCATTCTTGAACAAGACTCTTTGGACCATACTTAACTAAATCGTGTTCGGTTCTCCCTTATCACTAGCCCCCCCAAACTATGAGCCAAGAATCTAGGAGCACGGGTTTATAGGATTTTTGTGCTTGGTGACATTTGATTCATCTTGAACTTTGCTCGGTCAAACCCTTAGGCTTTGCAAGTGTTGCATTTATGGTGATTTGACCATTATATGCGCAAATCGTTGCACATTTTCTGGTGTTTACGTCGTTTGCCACATGGTCACATTCTCCTAGATTCAATAATGCCGCCCTTTCAAAAGGTCACGATTCCCTAACCGTCAATAATTGTTTGTTGTGCAACCTCAGATTGGCATATTTTTTCCCTAAGCTTCATTTCTCCATTTCACGCAGGTGAGAAGTGGAGTATGCTCTTTATCTGCTTTGTCTTCAACCTTGGACAAGCTCTGCAACTCCTCTCCTCCGTGAACCATACGTCTAAATCAATAAGTTGTTTACTATTTTCCTATAATTTTCCCTCCCATGTCCCTTCTTATTCCTATTGTTCACTTTTCCCTTTGCCTTGTTTTGTCCTTGTTTGTTGTGGAAAAAATCTTCTTTGCTTTTGGCTTGCTGGTTTGAGATATTACCCCCTTTTTTGCCATTTGTCCTTTGAGGTTGGTTTGGAGGTATGTGACCCTAGCCTAGGTGTGCTACAATCCCATTTGTCTCCCCTTAGATTGATAGGAAAATTTGGAACAATTAAATACCTAAAATTTTTAAAGAATAGTTAAATACTTAAATATTTTCCCCATTTATTCTATGCTCTTTCCTCTCTCTTGTTTGCTTCTCTATTTTTTCTCTTTGTTTTTTGTTACATGCTACGCGGCTTAGTAAAAATTTGAAAAAGCTAAGTGTTGGACTTTATTCCTAAATTTTCTCCACAATTAGATATTCTCTTTCTCTTTTTTGATTTATTTTCTTCTCTCTTTCTAGATTTTCTTTATCCTTTTTATATTTCTCTCTTTCTCGATTTCTTTTATTATTCTTTTTATTTGATTTAATATTGTGAATAAAGTATATATAATTTGCAACGTAACTAACTATCATGATTGGTTTGGTTTGCATCTAGCCTTCTACTATTGAAATCATGTTTTTTTTTTTTTTGGGGGGGGGGGGAGGGTGTAATGTTGATAATGTTAAAATATATATATTTTTTTGTTCGCGATACTTGTGCATTAATTTACCTATATTTTGTAAATATAAAAATGTCATTTTTAATAATTTATTTATAATTTTAATGAGTGAGTCGACGTTTGGATATGATAAACTAAGTCTAAGGCGGCCCCAATGGGTCTCACATGGGCCCCACACACTACGTGTAGTGAAAAGGTGTCAGTGCTACCCTAATCGGGTGGTAATTCGGACTCTTATTATTTGCACCCTTGTTGAGTCCTAGAACTGCCCCCTGTCTCTTCCAAAAACTTTTGGAAACCTCCAGGTCTTCATTAATATTTGGAATCCCTTCAATCTATTTGGAAACCTCGTCTTCAATCTATTGAGTTTCCCTTCAATTTATTTGGAATCCCTTCAATCTATTTGGAAACCTCCAGGTCTTCATTAAAATTTGGAATCCCTTCAATCTATTGAGTTTCCTACTAAATGGAACTGCCCCTTGCGATCCAATAAATCGACTTTGACAAATAGTTGCTTCTCAGAATTTGACACAAGTACCGACTTGAAAATTTCTCTCTTCCTCAAAACACATAAGTTGGCAATAGTAGTTTTTAGGAGAATCAAAGTATTCTATTTTTTTCCCCACAAATATTTTAGAGAAATGTTTTTAAACTGAAGGAAATAATTTAACTCTTAACTCTCAGATGGATTCATCCAATAATGGAAGATAGAGAACTCTTTTATTTGCTGATTTTTTTGTGAAAATATATATGTTGATTCTCATTATCTCTTCTTATTTTTTTTCGTAATCTTTTTATTTTTTATTTTATTATTTATTTATTTTTGAAATCTACAGCCACTGAAACGAAGAAAACTATTGGATACTCTATCAGTTGGGGATAGGGTAGAAGTCTACAGTCTTTCGATGCAAGGATGGGTTTCTTCAACCATAAAGAAGAAGTTGTTTGAAAACCAAATTGAGGTTTATTATGGGAAAGCAAATCGCAGACTAATTATTGATGCATCAAGAGTAAGGCGATGTGCGGAGAACAATAAGAATCAGATTTTCAAGGAATATGAAGCTGTTGAAGTACAAGAGGAGGATGTTTGGAGCAAAGCAGAGATTTGGGAAGTACACGGCAGAGGGAAGAACCAATTTTATACAATCAAGGAAATTGATTATTGGGACTACCTATGTTTGAGAACAGTATCTAACTCCTTATTAAGAGCTCATCAAAAGTTAGTTCATCCCCTATTTACTTTTATAGAGAAAAAGTTCCCCAAGTGCATGTACGTACACCTTGTATTTTACAGTGTTGGTCATTTCTTCCATGCATGAATCTCAATAATTAGTAAACCTTAGGTTACTTTTTAGGAGTGAAATATTTTAAGAGCAGCTTACTAAAATCAAAGTTCAAAATACCTTCATCATCCATTATAATTTTTTGGGTTAAATTATTAAAAGTTAAATAAGCATGAGCATAGGTAAAGTAATTTTATGAGTAAATTATTTTAGAAAATTTAAAACTTTGCCATGGTTAAATTGTATCAAAAAATTATTTAAAAGCTTTTAGAATGAGGAATGATTATTATAAATTTGAGGAGTAAATCAGTGGGGATAAAACTGTAAAATGAGCATTTTGGTAGTTTTGATTATAATTTTGGTTGGGTGGAAAAAGTCTTTTAAGAATTAAGAACTATTACTGTAAAAGTTTTTTGAAAATAAGTTTACCAAGTATTTTTTTTTTTAATACAGTAGATGAGAGAATTTTCTTTTTTGGGGGGTACAATGACACTTTTTTCATGAATAGGGGGATGAAAATAGTATATGTGTCATTAGCAAGAGTAACCTACGACCTCTTCATTAGGAGGTGCTGGTTTTACCAATCGAGCAACCCTAAGTTGGTAGGAAAATTTTTCCTAAATGTGGAATATAATGAATAAAAAAAGATTGTTGTGAAAAATTTGACTTGATTTTAAAATAATAGACTAAATTTTTAAATTTTTAGTGATTTACTCCTAAAAGGAGATAAAATAAAATATAATAAATAACGAAGAATATTGTGAAATTGATTTTGCAAGAGGAAAAGTATTTTGAGAAATCCAATTGTTTACAAAAGAAAATTTTAAAAAACTGATGACTGAGAACTGAATATTAAGAGTTGATTACGAAAATTTAAATACCAAAAAAAAAAAAAAAAAAAAAAAAAAAAGAAGAGTGAGGAATAATAACTGAATTTAGGAAGAGAAAAACTTTTGAAGGATAATTTTCATGGTTAAGGCTAAAATTTTGTTGGGTGGATGAATGTTGATTCAATAAGGGTGTAGATAAGACAGAAACATCTCAATGGTGCGTTGCTGAAGGAAATATTCTTTACAGCGAAGCAACAACGGTATCCAAGGATAGATTGGAACTCACTGATGCTTGGATCTTGGATTCGGGAGTAACATGGCACATGACCACTCGCAGAGATTGGTTTCACACTTATAAACCTATCTTTACAAGGTCTGTGTATATGGGAAACGATCATGCTTTGGAGATTGCTGGAATTGGCACCATCAAATTGAAAATGTATGATGGTATGGTACGCACTATTCAAAATGTGTGGCATGTGAAGGGCTTAAAGAAGAATCTATTGTCTTTAAGACAGTTAGATGAAATTGGGTGCAAGACTTGCATCCAAAATGGAATAATGAGAATCGTCAAAGAAGCGCTAGTTGTAATGAAGGCTGAAAGGAGCGCTGTAAATTTGTACAAACTAATGGGAGAAACATGTCTGAAGACAGAAGCATCAGTTGCATCAACTGATACTGCGGAAGAGATGACGAAAGTGTGGCATAAAAAATTGGGCCACATGTCAGAGCAAGGGTTGAAGGTTCTCGCCGAACGGAAATTACTCCTAGGCCTCACAAATGTTTCATTATACTTTTGTGCGCACTGTGTTATAAGTAAGCAACATAGATTGAAGTTAATGCATTTGATTCGAGGAGTAAAAATATTATGGAATTAGTTCATTCTGATGTTTGCCAAGCACCTGTTACATCTTTGGGAGGAGCAAGGTACTTTGCATCTTTTATTGATGATTATTCCAGAAGATGTTGGGTGTTTCCTATTAGGAAGAAGTCAGATGTGTTTTCAATTTTCAAAACATTTAAAGCGCAAGTTGAATGAGAAACAGAGAAGAAAAGCAAGTGCCTCAGGACGGACAATGGCGGAGAATATACAGGGGATGACTTCATTGAGTTTTGTAATCAAGAAGGCATCAAGAGACAATTCACGGTGGCTTACACTCCTCAACAGAATGGAGTAGCGAAGTGGATGAATAGAACTCTACTTGAAAGAACGAGAGCCATGCTAAGAACTGTAAGTATGGCTAAGTCCTTTTAGGCAGAAGCCGAAACGCTGCCTGTTATGTGATTAATCAATCACCAACAAGATCGATTGATTTGAAGACATCAATGGAGATGTGGACTGGCAAGCCAGTTGATTATTCACGCCTGCACACATTTGGGAGTCCTGTGTACGTGATGTATCATTCTCAAGAAATTTCGAAATTGGATCCAAAATCCAGAAAGTGCAGATTCTTGGGATATGCTGATGGAGTCAAGGGGTATCGACCATGGGATCCCACTGCCCACAAGGTCATCATCAGCAAAGACATCATTTTTGCATAAGATAAGCTGCAGAAGGAAGATGTGAGTAGCACTTCAATAGGAATTTCAGAGAGTACAACAATTCAGGAGGAAGAGAAGTCTGAACCAGAAGATTCTTCTGGAGCAAATTCAGAAAACAAGGAACAAGTACCAGTCGAGTCTACAACTGTAGAAGTTCGACGGTCAACTCGTGAAAGACACACACCAGCCTAGCAGTTTGATTATATTATGAAGGGCAATGTTGCATATTGTCTTCTAACAGAAGACGGGGAGCCATCAACATTCAAAGAAGCAATCGATAGCTTAGAAGCCTCACTTTGGATGGCAGCTATGTAGGAAGAAATAGAAGCTCTTCATAAGAATAAGACGTGGGAGCTTGTACCTTTACCGCACGGAAGAAAGCCCATTGGTAACAAATGGGTTTACAAGATCAAACGAAATAGTGATGATCAAGTAGAGCGGTATCGTACAAGATTGGTGATCAAAGGATATGCTCAGAAAGAATGTATCGATTTTACATAAATCTTTTCACCAGTGGTTTGACTTACTACTATGCTGATAGTTCTGGCATTTTGTGCTATTTTTGCTACATCTTGGGCAGTTAGATGTAAAAATTGCATTTCTTCATGGAGATCTTGAAGAGGAAATCTATATGTTTCAACCAGAAGGTTTTGAAGAACCAGAAAAGAGGAACTTGGTTTACAGGTTGAACAAATCTCTATACGGTTTAAAACAGGCGCCAAGATGTTGGTATAAGAGATTTGATTCCTTCATATTGAGCCTTGGATACAATAGACTTGCTTTAAACCCTTGTGCATATTACAAAAGGTTTGGTGGTGATGACTTCATTATTTTGCTATTGTATGTTGATGATATGTTGGTATCAGGCCTCAACAAAAATCATATCATAGAATTAAAGGCTCAATTGGTTAGGGAATTTGAAATGAAGGATATGGGACCCGCAAACAAGATTCTAGGGATGCAAATTCACCGAGATAGAAATAACAGGAAGATTTGGCTTTCTCAGAAGAGTTACTTAAAGAAAATCTTGCGCCGCTTCAATATACAAGACTGTAAGCCAGTTTCTACCCCACTTCCTATTAATTTCAAGTTATCCTCAAGTAGAGAGGAAGGACAAGTCTCAAGTACTATATGCATCAGCAGTGAGGAGTCTGATGTTCGCTATGATATGTACAAGATCGGACATTGCACATGCAGTGGGAGTGGTTAGTCGTCACATGGCGAATCTAGGACAAGAGCATTGGATTATTGTGAAGAGGATCCTAAGATATGTTAAAGGAACCTCGGATGCTGCTCTATGTTATGGAGGATCTGAATTTATTGTCAAAGGATATGTTGATTCTGATTTTGTAGGTGATCTTGATAAAATGAGATCCACTACTAGCTATGTGTTTACAATTGCAGGAGGAGCTGTGAGCTGTGTATTTAAACTACAAACAGTTGTAGCATTGTCTACAACAGAAGCTGAGTATATGGCAGCTACACAAGCTTGTAAAGAAGCAATCTGGATAAAAAGATTCATGGAAGAACTTGGGCACAAACAAGAGAATCTTCTCTTGTATTGTGACAGTCAGAGTGCCTTCACATTGCAAGGAATCCAGCTTTTCATTCCAAGACAAAACACATAGAAATACAATATCATTTTGTTCGTGAAGTGGTGGAAGATGGAAGGGTGGACGTACAGAAAATCCACACGAAAGAAAACCAAGCAGATGCATTGACAAAGGCAATCAACACTGGCAAGTTCATTTGGTGCAGATCCTTGTATGGCTTGAGAGAGACGTAAACAACATGGTGGTAGCAAGATAGAGAATGGTGTGGAGATAAATTGGTTCTCAATCTAATCTCCAAGTGGGAGATTGTTGAAAGTCTTAGTCCCACATCTAGTAGAAGTGGGAGTTTGTTGAGAGTTTTAGTCCTAATTCGAGTAGATGTGGGAGAAGGTAGGATGGGGAGAGGCTATAAAAAGATGTCTCCCCTCCACATGTAAATCATCCCAAAATCTTCTCTTTTGTTTGTTTCTTTATCTATAGTGGAGTTTCCTCTTTTGCCTGTGGTTTTTTCCTTTTAAAGGTTTTCCACGTAAATTCTTGTATTGTTCTTTTCTCTTATTTGTTGATTGCTCTATTTGGTGTCTTTTTCATAATCCAACAAAAAAATGTCACGTAGGTGATCGGACTTCAAATTTCTTACCTTTTTTGACCAATTGATATGTGAAGTTGCCCTAATACCCTTGTGCCTAAATCTTCATATAATTCTTATGTTTTTGAGTAAACTACTAAAGTCTCACATGCAAATGCATTGCCAACAAAGGTTCCAGATGTGGGTGAAGTTGTAGACGAGCGTAAGCTTCTCCAATATACCCTTGAGCCATTTTGCCTAATTGTAGGCCATTCATTTTCCAGCAAAGAAAATGTAGGGGCAAGTAGAGCCATCAATCTATGCACCACTTATAAAGTCATAGCAAAATGTCTAGCTAATAGACTTAAACCCAGGGGCGGACCTATGAAGGGGCCAGAGGGGGCCATGGCCCCCCCGGATTTTTAAAAATTTTATGCATATTCCCTTAATTCCTTTAATTTTTTCGGTTTTTTCTCTTCCCACTTGTGAAATGTCACTATTTGACCCCCCCCAATATTGTGACAATTTTTAAAGGTAAAATGATGGGTATAAATGACATTCCTAATAAAAAACAAATTCATCAATCCCTATTTATTCTCGCCTCTCTTCTCTCTCATCTTTTCTTTCTATTTATTATCTTATGTTTCTATAAACGTGGGGTTAAAGGAAATTTTTGAAAAAATAAATCTTATCTTATTAGGTATTCAAAAATCAAAATGTTATTTATAATTAAAAACTAACTCTTCAATCCCTATTATTCTCCTATCTCCTCTCTCCTCTATTCTCTTTTTTTTTCCTATTTATTCTCTTCCCTTTCTATAAGCGTGGCTAAGAAAATTTGGAAAAAAATCTACTCCACAACTAGGTATTTTTTTCTTTCTCAATTTATTTATTGTTTCTCTTTTTCTTTCTTTTTTTTTTTTTTTTTTTTTTGTTATTCTTTTTAATTTGATTTTATATTCTATGTTTCTTTATTTCTTCTGCAATTTTTGTTATTTGATTTTGTATTGTAAATAAAATGTCTATAGTTAGTAGGTAACTAACTACCATTGATTTGCATTTCTTACCTAATTTTTTTTTTGTTTACATCTCCTACCAAAGAAAATTTTGGTTTACATCTAACTTTTTAGGGTTGAAGTCATGTGTATATTTTTTTTATATTGTTGCTTTAATTTTACCTATATTTTGTCAAAAAAAAAAAATTATTATCAATAATTTATAATTTTTTTCAAATATGTGTGGGCCCCACAAAATATATGTGGGTCTATTATTTAATTTAATAAAATAGTTTAGAGGTGTGACTCCAAATGGAAAGGTTATCTGGCTTTCATTCTTCGGCCCCACCCCCCACTATTGCATCCTGGGTCCGCCATTGCTTAAACCCTTATTGGGATCCATTATTAACCAGAGTCAAAGTGCCTTCGTTCTAGGTAGAGCCATCTCAGATAACATTTATCTTGCCTATGAACTACATTTCCTTAAGAAATCCTAATCAACATCTTGATACATGGCTTTAAAACTTGACATGTGTAAGGCCTATGACAAATTAGAGTGGTCATTTATTGAGATTACTTTAAGATATCTGGGATTTGCTGATCAATGGGTTCAATGGGTAATGCAATGCATTTCAACTGTTACTTTTCAAATTAAGATCAATGGTTCCATCTCTAGATGTATTTTCCCTCAAAGGGGTATCAGGCAAGGTTGCCCATTGATCCCATACATATTTATCTTGTGTCAAGAGACCTTCACCCACAGACTTCAATCCAATAGAGGGATTCCTAGGTTGATTGGTGTAAGATTAGCACATCGAGGTCCGGAAATTAGCCACTTGTTTTTCGCTAATGATTGTATGTTATTTTCCCCTGCCTTGGTTCAAAATGCTTCTGCAATATCTGCTTTGCTTTTGGAGTATGAACAGGTGTCGGGTCTCCATATTAATCTGGAGAAGTCAGCTATTTTGTTTAGTAAAAGAACACCTTCAAATACTAGGGCTGATGTGGTGACTTCTCTGGGCCTAAAAGAAGTGCAATCTGATGGAACTTACTTGGATCTTCCCTCATCTATAAGAAAATCAAAAGTGCAAACTTTCTCCTTCATCTTAGATAGACTTAATTCAAAGTTGGTGGGTTGGAGGGGCAAACTTTTGTCTCAGGGGGGGGGGGGTAAAGAAATTTTGATTAAGGCTATGGCTTTTGCATTACTAGTGTATGCTATGTCTTGCTTTATGATTCCCAATGAGATTTGCAACTTAATGACTCAAAAAATTAGGAGCTTTTGGTGGAAAAAATGATCAAGGACAGGGACTTTATTGGGTAAAGTGGAATACCTTAGGTGGCGTTTGGTTCCACAATTCCCTGGAATCCGCTTCTGTAGGGAATCATGAGTCTGTGGAATTAGGTTCTGTAGAATCATATTCGTAAAAAAAAACTGTTTGGTTACCCTGATTCTGGAAAGTGAATTTGTCTGAAAAACCATTTGGTTACCCTGATTCTGAAAGTAAATCTGTCTGAAAAACTGTTTGGTTACCCGGATTCTGAAAGTGAATCTGTTTGAAAAACTGTTTGGTTACCCTGATTCTGTGAGTAGATTCAACCTGAATCACTTTAAACAACCATTTATTACTGGGTTGAGGGCTAATGATATGACAATTTTTTTCCCTGTTAAGTATAATATATAATTTTATATAAGTGTGATTACATAATATAAAACATGGCAAGACCAAAACTTTATGAGAGTACCAACCACCACCAACAACAACTTCAAGTACTGGATCCAATGTTGCTTGATATTGCACTTCTAAAATGTTTATAGTTGGTGAGAATATAAATATGGCTAAGAAGATTCGTAAAAAATGTTTGTAGAGAAAAAGTGATTCAACCAAATTGAAGAACGTCCACGAAAGAAAGCCATCAATGGAGATCTCTTGGAAGATCCAATTAATAGTTATGGATGTAAATCTTTGGCAAATCTTGAGTTTTGATATATCACACCAGTTTTCTTTTATGGAGACCTCACAAATGCTTTGGAAAAAAAAAAACCCTCTTGACGTTCTATAGATTATGATTGAATTACATTCCAATACTTAACCTTTTAAGTGGGTAAATGAATATTTTCTTTACTCATCTTTTCTTCTTAGAAGTTAGACCTTGCTTGAAACTGCTCACCCACCACTGGAAACTTGCTCTGTTAGTGATTACCGCTCTTATCTTTCTCTCTTTTATCCTTCTCTCGTAAAGAAAGAGACACCTCAATAGGCCATGAGGCTATGTCTCTTCCTCTTGAATTTGATGTATTTTTAGAGTCCATCTGGTAAAATCATAATTGAGGGACAAAAGTAAATACATATGATGCATTGCTAGTTATGATCAATCAAAATACATATGGTACAAACATAATTGCAGCAATCATATGATGACACTAGTATTCATGATCAATTGCAATTCTAACATTTGAAGCTAACATTTGAATCAATCAGAACGGAGACATGAAATAATACCACAAAGTTTGAGACAAAGTAAAACAAAATAAGGTACAATCCAAACTCAAACTCAAACAGTTGGAGTCATACAAATTGAAGTACATTAAAAATTTAATCATTTCATTCTGACACAGTCTCTGATCCCATGTCTTCATCATCTGCAGCATTTGTTGTTGCATATGCATTCCACATCTATATTGCCAGGTCATTCTGGAATGCTTCTGCATCGAATGACTTTGCATGGTTCTCTTCATCTTCATCAAAATCACTACTTTCCTCATCTTCCTCCAACTGTGGTGCGGAAGAAGAAGCTGTTGTTGGCCCTGACCCCTCCCTCGACTCTTGGGCAAGCCATTCCTCCTCTTCTTCCAATGAGTTGTGGTTTAAAATATGGTTCTGAAGCAGTACACAAGCTATCACAATCTTAACTTGAGTTCTGAAAGGAAACTCCGCTCGAGTTGCCAATATCTTAAAGCGACTCTTTAACAAACTAAAAGCACCTTCAATGACGTGGCGTAACCTTGCGTGCCTCAAGTTAAACAACTCCTTTTCATTTTTGGGTCTTAGATTTCCCCTCTTCCATTCCTTCAGATGGTACCTAACATTTCGATATGGCCTCAAAAAACCTCTTTGGTTGGCAAAACCAGCATCAGCAAGATAGAATTTACCATTTGGAACAACTAATTTTCCATCTCCGTCTCTATGGAGAGCATCATCCAAAATGCGGGAGTCACATGCAGACCCTTCCCAACCAGCAAGTATATACGTGAATTTTTTGTCATGGTCGCATGCAGCTAAAATGTTTTGTGTAATAAGACCCTTCCTATCTTGAAACCTCCTATGTTTTTCAACAGGTACCCAAGCTGGTATATGAGATCCATCAATGGCTCCAACGCAATCTTTGAAGAATGGGTAGAAGCTGTGATGGTTACCTGCTATCTTCGGATGTGTGGTGAGACTAGGGGGTTTTAAAAGCAACGGGTGCAGTTTCATCATTGCATTTAACACTTTATTAAAGTGTCGACTCACTGTCTCCCCAGAATGCCCAAAACGGCTCTTTAAAGTCGAATTCTTAATGTGGTGTCCAAGACAATGTAGAAACATCGTTACTTGTTCCTCAACTAACACCAATTTGTTGTCTTCTAAGAGCGTCGTCGTACGCAATAAATTTACTAAGTGGTAAAAGGATCTTTGGCTCATTCTTGTTTCCGAACGACATGTATGCTTGGTGCCACCAATAAAATGTTGGGTTTCAAGAAACCCACGTCGGGCATCTACTCGATATGGTTGCCTCTCAACGTATGTTATTCTAATATATTCAATGATTGTGAGAACTGCTGTGGCCACCATAAGAAGTATCAACTCATCGTCATTCATGTTGATCTAGGTGAGGGTGCCTTATCTAAATTTATGCCCTGAAATAGATGACCCACCAACAAGATTGAATACCTTATTAATTGCAAAACATACAAATTAATAACCATTCAATCAAAATCAACCAATCCACCAATGATAAACTCATATAGCCCACAACATTGACAATAAAACCATCCATCCATTCCCCCCATCAATAAATAAGAACTGAAACTGCATATCCCAATTAAAATAAAAGAACACAAGTCATTCGTTTGATTCAAATTAGATATAAAACTCAACTGCCAACAGATAGCTCCGACAAGTCAAGTAACATGGCTAATGAATTGATACAAAACCACAAGTAAAACAAGCAAAACAGATGCATAGTGTTTTGTTGAAAGGAGAATTTCAACAAAACAGATGCATAGCCAAGGGATATTATTGTTTGAAGAGTATCTATTCCTCCTTTTCTTGAATGGTGCTTGTTTCTTTCTAAATAATGTTTTTGTATGCTTAAGTTATGCAGAAACATGCTTTCATGTTCATGCAATTCTATGATCTTTTATTTATTTATTTATTTATTAATTTATTATTATTATTATTATTATTATTATTATTATTATTATTATTATTATTATTATTTTGGTTTACAATTTTTTTCATTGGATAGTTCATATTACCTCACTTAAGTCATAATTTCCCAAACAACAAGCTTAACTCAAATAATTTTATAGACAAATAAGTCTAGATGGGCTCGAACCATCATCGTCTAAGAACAACTCTTCCATTTTGAGCTGAAAACCCAAATTTTGTGAACAGGTAGTACTGACCTCCAATAATTATTGAATTAAAGTAGTGATTAAGCTATATAGGAGGCACCAATAATTATCTTTTTATCTTTCATCTCTTTTATAAAAGTGTTTATTTTAATTTTTATCTTCTGATAAATTCTTTCAAAAATTAAAAAAATACATCTAATCAATAATGTAGGATGGAAAAAGATAGACACATATGATCCCAATTAAATAGATGAAATGGAAAGTGAATCAATATCACTCACATGCATGGAAGGAAACCAGTGAATCTAATACTCCATTAGATACCAAAATAAAATTCTCTTTTATCTGAGAAAATTCCATCTCAAGCTATTTTGGGACCTCAAAGTCCTAATGGAGATTCCCATAATATATATATATATATATATATATATAAAATGTTTAAGATTCAAACAATGAGAAAGTGCCATTGTTCTCTATTAGTTTAGACATAACAGAATGGAATCTTTTGATTTTTGTTGTTAAATTACTGCTCAAAAGAGGAGTAGAAGTCGATCCAATTGTTAGCTGGGGAAGTACAGTGCAATTTATTATGAGAACCATGATGTGATCAGAATATTTGAGTAATGAGATCAGAAATTGAAGCTTCTGTCGGTGACAAGAAAGTGCATGAAAGCAAGACTATGGATTATGTTTTCCTATTCAAAGCATCTTTCATCCCATGTAATGAAGAATATTATAGAAACAGATCTGACTAAAATGGGCAAAAGAGGTTTTGGTTTTCTGAGTTGCTCATCCTATAAACCCAAAACAAGTGAATAACCCTTAGAACCAAGGGTAAGGCCTGATTCAGAGTAACAATGTGGCATCGAATAAACTACATTTATATGGTGCAGAGACAAATCTGCCTTTTGGTATGCAAGAAATCCAAGACTATCATGGATCTTACCTTTTTACAGAAATGGGTGTGAATGAAGTTTAGAAAAAAAAAAACCGATGGAGCTCAATGAAACACCAATGCTCGACGACGAACCAGCAGAGAACCAGCAACGACAACGACAATCTCAACCTCAACGAACCAGCAAGATGTTACAACGACAGAAAGGAAGAATCGCATACACAATCTCAACCTCAACGAACCAGCAGAGAAGTTACGACGATGGAATGGAAGACTCGCAGAGACAAGCTGAACCCTAGAAAACCCAAATCGAAGCTGGATGGTAAACGAACCAGCATAGATGTTATCATGATGGAACGGAAGACTCGCAGAGACAAGCTGAGCCCTCGAAGCTGGAGATCAACAAGCTGCTCGACGATGACGGAACGGAAGCCCTAGCAGAGACGAAGAGGTGTTGAGAAAATTTCACGATAAAAGTGATTCTGAAAGTGAGTCAATCATATTTATACCTCAGCTTCGAAACGATGAGTCTATTTGGAGACCACCTCAAGAGGTGGTTTTCAGTGGATTTGGTTTTTTAGGCAAAAACGTGGATCCGAGCTGATTCATGATCCCCTTAGAATCAGACTCATTTTTAAACCAAACACGTTTTTTTGTTGGACTCATGATTCCTTAGAATCTAATTCCAGGGAATTGCGGAACCAAACGCCACCTTATGTAAGAGCAAAAAAAGGGAGGGCTTGGGTATAGAGATGTTCTATGCTTTAGTAAAGCTTTATTAGCCAAACAAAATTGGAGATTCTTGACTAATCTAGCCTCCCTATGGGCCCAAGTAATGTCTGCCAAATATTTTAAAGGCAAATCCAACTTGGAACCACCGTCATAAGGCTCTTGGGGAGAAGTGTTTTAATGGGGAGAGATGTGCTAAGACATGGCTTGATTAGATAGGTTGGAAATGGTTTACATACTCACATCTATCATGATCAATGGGTTCCTTCTCTTCCTTTTAAATATATATCCAGTCCCCCACAAGCCAATGGGCCTTCACTTGTACATGATTTGATAGAATGGCCAAATTTTCATTGGAAAAGAGACTTGTTGGCTTGTTTGTTTGCTCATTTGGAGGTTGTTGCTATTCTATCAATTCCCATTATTTTTCCCCAATATTATGGATACATGGGTGTGGTACAAATCAAAGCAATGAACTTTCAAGGTAAAATCAGCCTACTACTCGTGTTTGGCAATGTCCGACTCCCAAGGTAATATATCTTCATCATCATCACCATCTTTTTGTTGGAACAGAATTTGGAATATTCCTATCTAACCAAATATCATGCACTTCTTGTGGAGAACATCTTCTAAGGCGCTTATTATAGGAAAATCTCTTTTTCATAGAAATAGTGCTCAAACCCCATTATGTTGTTGAAAATTTTGGTCATGCTTTACTATTTTTTCTCCATGCAAAAGAATGTTGGAGAATGTCTCCTCTTAGGTTCGATATTTCAGATTTCCATGGTGAATCCCTTCATGATTGGATATATTTTATATCTGATAAACTTAAACAATGTGGGAATTTGAATTATTTATATTAAGTGTGGAGCTCTCTTATGTGGTGTATTTGGAAATCTAGAAATTCCATTCTTTTTAATGGAAATGATCCAGACATACACTCACATCTTTTCATACTTTATGTGCAGAAATTCAATATTTTTGTACTAATAATTCTCATGGAGACACAAGGGCAGCATATCAATTGCATAGAGTGGAAAGCATGGATGATGATTAGGAATTATTTTATCTTTTTGTCGATGGATCATGGGATTCTAGATCTTTTTTTGGCGGCAGAGGATGCATTTTGTGGGATGCTCAACAGGGTTTCGTGGCAGTCCAATACATTGGAAATGAAGGCTCATCAACAGTTTTGATGGAATTGGAAGTTTTTAGAGATGGTCTCCTTTTGGCAAAAGGTTTGGAATTTTGAAGGTGCATCTTAGCTCGTTTTTAAACCGGCCATTCAAGCTCTTTAAGGTCTTAGTACCTCACTTTTATTGGATTTGCTTACATATCTAGGTCTGGAAATAGTTTGTTGACTATCCAGCTCAGGGAGCTAATCTTTTTAAACTCTCTAGACATTGGTGGGGTCCACCTTTCTTTGTTGTTTCCCCAAACTTGTTCCTCTCCAAGCCTTTGTCTCTGGATGCTTTTAATTAATGAAAATTTCATGTTGTTGACTAAAAAAAAAAAAATGTAGGGGCAATAGTGGCCAACACGGGGAGGGGTGTGGTAGTTTTTTGCAGTGGCGGGTAAGTTCCGACAAGGTGTGGGAGTAAGATGGGTGAAGGGGACTTGAGGGTTGGGTACGGGATGAGATACAAGGTTACTTTAGTAATTTAACATTATGAAGGTTTGTTATTTCATATTAGGAGTTAATTGGGCACTAATTAAAATTGTTAGTGGTAAGATCCATACTTCTTAGTGGAGAAGTCATGGGTTCAACCCTTGTGGACGGCAAAGCTCCTCCCTGAAGATGTAATCGAGGTGTGCGCAAGCAAGCTTGGATGAACCTCATATAACCCCCCCCCAAAAAAAAAAAAAAAAAAAAAAAAAAAAGATTACACGTAATTTAGGTCATTTAAGGGAGGGAATATGAGTTTTGGCCCAACTTAAGTGGGCAAACATAAAAAAGTTCTATAAATTTTAAGAGAGAAATAAGGAAGGTGAACAAAGAGAATAAGGGAAGGAGATGTTACTTGAAGAGGTGTACCTCATGAGAGAACTTGTTAAGGATAAGTGGGATGTTTCGTTGATAACATGATTCGACAAATATTCCACAGGATGGCATGAAAAGATTTGTTCAATGAGTAAAAGGAATGTTGTTTTGGAGGACTTGGATCCTCTATTCCAGACCTAAACCTCAAAGATGTTTTTGTCGTCTCAATTAGAACCCTAATCAAACTAAAACCCATTTGATACCGAAAAGGTAATCATATGAGATAATATTAAACAAAAAAAATTATGCAAGAAGTGGATTATATACGATTGAGGACTACAAGTATGGTGTTGCATACATGCATTAAAGTTGTTTTTTAACATTAATAAAAGGGAAGAACCAAGCAAAGGTATAAATCATTAATTAATAAAAGAATCCTTTTTTTTCTCTCTCAATAATTTCATCGCTTTGAAGAGAAAAATGCTATCCTTTTTAAAAGTTGTGGTCATGTGAATTCTTATTTTTAATTTTCACATATTAGATTAACCTATATTAATGTTTGCTTGAAACAAAAATGCAATTCTTAATGATCATCAATAATATAAATAATCAAAAACATGATAATGTAATGCTTGCTTTATGGGTCTATCTCACTCAAATTCTTCCAATCAGAAGTTTTAATTTTCTTTTGATTGTCTGTCGGTCTGTGCAAAAATGATATACAAAATAATTTGACAATGATCTATTAGTACTTATTATTATCTTGTAAAATTTTAACCAACCACACATGAAAAAAAAATTCTCACTAAGAAAATTTATTATGCTAAAAGAAGAAAAAATAATTATGTTTTCCTACCATAAATACAAATCTCAACAAGATTTTTCTCAAATTTAAATGGGTTCAATGGGTTCTCACTGAGATACCAAAGAACTTTTCCTTATCCAGCCCAGCCAATGGCTTATTTCAAACTTCACCAAATAACTTAACCTGTGTACAACTGAAGCAACTGTTATCAGATCATTTATTGGGAAAAGAAGCAATTATGGGTTCAGAGTTAATGGATTTTAAGCTTAAAAGAAGGTTAGAAGTAATCTGTTACTTCAAAATTTAAAATTTATTTGCAGCAACATAGGATCAAATATATGCAAACATAAAAAGTTGTTGTAATGTGAGGAATTACTCTTCTAAAAGTATATTATTCACAGGACCCCAATAGGGTATTTATAGTTATAACCTAATTAAGTCTTATACTAAGTAGAAAAAGAAAATATAGAAATAATCGTTGGGATAATTGTTGAAATCCTATTGAAACCTGAGTCAAATGTCACTAAAATTTCAGGGATATGTCGAGGTTTCGGTGTTTGATGACTTATAGTCCAAATTTCATACCTTGGTTATCGGGGTTCACATTCTCTACAATTCCCACCCCTGCAATTCCCTGTAATTCCTATCTAGGATTGTGACGTGTGATAGTTAATTATGTAAGGGCTAGGATTAAAACCCAATTAGAAACTAAACCTAATAAATCCCTAAAATTAAACCTCAAGAAAAGAGGAGAAACGAAATTGGAAGAAAATTTAGGGTTTTATTAAGTTTAGTTCCTAATTGGGTTCTAATCCCGACCCTTAGATAATTAACTGCCACATGTCACAATCCTAAATAAGAATTATAGGGAATTGTAGGGGGTGAGAATTGTAGAGGATGTGAACCCTTGGTTATCGTTCTATTTTCCTATTTTTATGTAAGAATTTTTTTTCTTCTTATTTCTATGCATTTTCGCTAGTTCTCATTGTTTGTGGGTGTTGAAATCATGTATGGTTACACAAGAAAAAAATGAATGAAAGAAGGAAAACAAATTTGAGTTCTTAATGTCTCAAAATAGAAGGTTATGTTTCAATGTCAAAAAAACAAAAAATGTCCCTCCGCCTTTCCAAGGGAAATATTTATTTATGTTATAAATAATATTTATTATGGATGTCCATTACCCCCAAAGAGATTGTACTTCCAATTGAAGATCTCAATTACCTCAGGATGCAATATTGGTGAAGATCACAACCATCTCATTACACAATATTGGCAGTCAATATTTCCATTCTATGCACCTTCTATCTTGGGCGGCAATCTATCTTTCCATATCAAGAATATCTTATTGTGTGCAAGAATCATATATTGTATTTCCATATCAGAGTAGATGCTCCTTCTACTATAAATATGTAATGCACTCAACTGAATGAATTAGTTCTGATTGAACTCATCTTGTCTTTCTTCTTTGTATCTAATATATTTTCTCTTTATTTTATAACACGTTATCAGCACGATTCTGCTCGAAGTAATTGTGAACGACTCCACTCAAAGCATCGTTTTGAAAAGAAAGACAGCAGACTATGTATCATTATGTTTTCTATTCTAAAGTGAAAATAATGATCGATCTCCCTGTGTGTTTCTGTAAACAATGGATGAGTTTGCATTGTTCATCTTGTAAGGTAAGTGCATCGTGATAAAAAGGTATGTGTTTTATTGAATCTAAGAATCAATCAAATAATAAGATATTAGGTTGTCTTAACAATTGTGGTTTTATTTATTGTATATAGTGGTTGCTAGTTTTGCACCACAAACACTATTAAATGCACCTGAAGTTGCAAGATTTGAAACTGTAAATTAGTACAGTTCTTCAGATGCACTTGAAGTTGCAAAATCTAAAACTGTAAATGAATACAGTTCTACAGATGCACATGAAGTTGCAAGATTTGAAACTGTAAATAAGTACAGTTCTGCAGATACACTTGAAGTTGCAAGATTTGAAACTGTAAATGAATACAGTTCTGCAGATGCACATGAAGTTGCAAGATTTGAAACTGTAAATGAATACAGTTCTGCAGATCCACATGAAGTTGCAAGATTTGAAACTGTAAATAAATACAGTTCTACAGATGCACATGAAATTGCAAGATTTGAAACTGTAAATAAATACAGTTTTGTAGTTTTTGAAATTAATTCTCTTTTGAAATTATAAGGAGAAAATATTATTCATGAAAATATCCCAGCAGATTTTCAAGTTTCAGATTTGTTGTTACAATAGTAATATTGTAAAAGGAGTTTTAAGAAATACTCTGAATGATATCATGCCTATTTGTGGCTGAGTAAAATAATAGACTATTAATGAAAAGTCATGAAGCTCGTCTTATTGGTTTTGTTCCATTCCCTGAAGTGAATGCAACAATTCATGATATGCCTGAAAGAAGGCAAAATTAAAATTATGGTCATGACTGTGGAAGAGGATGAGACAAAAGACGGAATAATTACCGTCATTATTATGGAAATAAATAAGAGAATAATAAGGATTCTCAATATAACAATTCAAGGAGTGAAGATAATAATTCTTACCGATGTGGTATGAAAGCTATTAGACATGTATCTGTTATATTCCACAATATTTAATTAAGTTTTGTCAAGCCTTAATTAAAGAAATAAAAATAATGTGGAGATAAATTGGATTTTCCAAAATCATGATACTTGAGCAATTTTTGCCTATTAAAGTGATGATTTTAATGGCCTCACAAATACTACACATCTAGATGCTACAAACTCTTTTGAAGATAATAGTTGAAGATTTGATTATGTAATTCTTTTATCTTCAAATCTCATCTCATATGTTAGTTTATCTTAAATTTAATATTTTTCTTCTATAATTTTTTTATTGACTTTTTATATATCTTTTAATATATTTTGTTTCATTTTGATGAAGAATGTGAATATTCTTTTATATGCTGTGACGCATATTATACTGAGAGAAAAATATACATATTTCTCTTATTTGATGATGCGGAAGTCAATGTTCATATAAAATCGGTAGTACAACATTGATTGGAAGCTCCGAAAGAGCTAATCTATTATTATCTGGGAGATAAAATTGGCTATGAATAATTCATTATTTTGTAGTAAGTCTCAAAGAAACTTATTAAGTTTCAAAGCTATTTGCCAAAATGATTATCAGATTGAGACTACAAATAATGATATAAGTAAATATCTATACAAAGGTATTAGATATTTCTCCCAATTTGTACTACACGAATATCGCATGGTTGAAACACATGCTTGGGTAAATCAAATGAACATTGATTCCAATAATTTTATTATTTGGCATGACCGGTTGGACCATACCGGATCAAGTATGATGCGAAAAATTATTGAAAATTCAATTGTCATCCATTGAAGAACCCGAAGATTCTTCAATTAAGTGAATTTTCTTGTATTGTTTGTTCTCAAGAAATATTTATTATTAAATATTCACCAGCTAAAGTTGAGATTGAACATTCTACGTTTTTGAAACGTATAGAGGGTGAAATGTATGGGCCCATTCACCCATCATGTGGACCATTCAGATAATATATGATTTTAATAGATGCATCTATAAAGTGGTCACATGTATGTTCATTATGAACTCGCAATTTGGTGTTTGCGAGATTGTTTGCTCAAATAATGAGATTAAGAGCATAATTTATGGATTATAAGATAAAGACAGTTTGTCTTGATAATGCTGATGAATTTACATCTCAGGCTTTATGATTATTATATAACAACTGAGATCACAGTTGAATAGCCTGTTGTTTATGTTTATATCCAAAATGGTTTAGCAAAATCATTTATTAAATGTCTCCAATTAATAGCTAAACCATTGATTATGAGAACAAAACATCATTTGTACGCATCGGGCCAAAAGGTTGTCATAAATTCTCCCTATTACAATTGGCTTATGGTCAGAAGCCAAATATTTCTAAATTAAAATTTTTGGATGTACGGCTTACGTTTCAATTGCTCCACCACAGCGTACAAAGATGAGTCCCAAAATAAAGTTGGGAATATATGTTGGATATAAATCTCCTTATATAATTCAATATATTGCTAAGGATAGGAGATTTATATAATGCAATACTTGCTAAGTATTATTTTGATGAATTAGTTTTTCCAACATGAGGGGGAGAGAATAAACAGTTGGAAAAAGAGATTGATTGTATGCATTATCATTATCTCATTAGATCCTCGCACTGAGCACTGTGAACTTGAAGTTCAAAGGATAATGCAATAAATATTATAAATCAACCGCGATTTGTTTGACCTGCTAAGAGTTACTAAATCTCATATTCCAGCTGTAAATGCTCCAATTAGAATTGATGTCCCAGCAGGATAATCTATCAGTGCAAATGAAATTAAACTACGTTTAAAACGTGGAAGATCAATCGGTTCCAAGGATAAAATCCTAGAAAATGAAAGGAGCAAATGATCAAGATGGTCATAATATGGAGACAATTGATTATGAAGATCCTGAAGACATAACTTTCTATAAAACCCCAGAAGAGGTTCAGGTACCTGAAAATAATGAAGAGATCTCGATTAGTTATGTCATTGGGGAAAAAGATGGAACCGAAAAGATAAAGTTGTCGACAACATTTTTGCATATTATGTTATTGTTGAAATAATACATCAAGACGAGGATCTTGAATATAAATTTGTTGATGAATATAAATCAAGAAATGATTGGCCAAAATGTAGAGACGCAATTCAAGCAGAATTGAATTCGCTTAAAAATTAAAATTTTTGGACCTGTAGTCCAACATCTGAAGGTATAAAGCCAGTGAGGTACAATTGAGTTTTCTGCGAAAAATGAAATGAGAAAAAAATAATAAAATCGTGATATATAAAGCATGAATTATGGCACAAGAATTTTCGCAGATGCTTGGCATTGATTACATGGAAACATGTTCTCTTGTGGTGGATGCAATCACCTTCAGATATCTTATTAATCTGGTAGTATATGAAAATTTTAACATGCGTCTAATGAATATTATTACAGCCTATTTATATGGCTCACTCGAGTGTGAAATATATATGAAAATCCCTGAAGGATTCAAAATGCCTAAAGCACATAAAAATTCCTAGGAAGTTTGTTCAATAAGGCTTCAGAGATGATTATGACATATATGATATAATCTCCTTAGTGGATATTTACTAAATGAAAAGTATAAAAATGATCCAATTTATTATTGTGCCTTTATTAAAGGATATGGATCTAATTTTAGTAAGTATATATGATGATGATTTAAATATCATCGAAACTCCTGAAGAGTTTCCAAAAGCAGTAGATTATTTTAAGAAAGTTGAAATGAAAATCTTGAAAAGACAATGTTTTGTCTTGATTTGTAAATTGAGCATTTGACGAATGAAATATTCGTTCATCAATCAACTTATATAAAGAATATTTTAAAGAGATTTTATCTGGATAAAATACATCCATTGAGTACCCCAATGGTTGTGAGATCGCTCAATATAAAGAAATATTCATTTCGACCCCAAGAAAACAGTGGAGAATTTATTGGTCCTGAAGTACCATATCTTAGTGCTATTGGGGCATTAATGTATCTTGCTGATAATACACAATCGGATGTAGCATTTTCTATAAGTGTATTAACAAGATTTATTTATTCTCCAATACGAAGACACTGAAATGTTATAAAACATATATTTCAGTATATTTGAGAAATTATTGACATGATATTATTTTATGAATGTGGATATCAACTTACTAGTTTTGCAAATGCAGGATATTTATCTGATCTACATAAAACTAGATCTCAAACATGCTATTTATTTTCAAGTGAATGTTAGTTATTTTATATTTGGTTAAGATCAATGCTACAACACATTCATGAAGCATGCAATCTTCTACTAGAAGAAGGGAATTTCAACAATATTATATGAAGATTATGCTGCATGCAAAGCTCAATTGAAGGGATGATACATCAAAGAAGATAGAACGAAGCATATTTCACCGAAATTCTTCTTCACTCTTGATTTTCAATGAAATGGTGAAATATATGTTCATTGAATTCGTTCAAGTGATAACTTGACAGGTTTATTTATTGAAGCGTTGCCTACTTCAAATGTTGAGAAGTTGGTATATGATAATGGAATGTACGTATTCAAAGATACTCAATGATGTTATCATCAGGGGGAGTAAAATACGTGTTGCACTCTTTTTCCCTTAACCAAGGTTTTGTCCCACTGGGTTTTCCTGGTAAGGTTTTTAATGAGGCAGCTACCAATACGTATTATTTAGATATGTATACTCTTTTTCCTTCACTAAGATTTTTTTCCCACAGGGTTTTTCTTAGTAAGGTTTTAACGAGGTACATTATCTATTGATGGACATCCAAGGGGGAGTGTTATAAATAATATTTATTATGGATGTCCATTACCCCCAAAGAGATTGTACTTCCAATTGAAGATCTCAATTACCTCAGGATGCAATATTGGTGAAGATCACAACCATCTCATTACACAATATTGGCAGTCAATATTTCCATTCTATGCACCTTCTATCTTGGGCGGCAATCTATCTTTCCATATCAAGAATATCTTATTGTGTGCAAGAATCATATATTGTATTTCCATATCAGAGTAGATGCTCCTTCTACTATAAATATGTAATGCACTCAACTGAATGAATTAGTTCTGATTGAACTCATCTTGTCTTTCTTCTTTGTATCTAATATATTTTCTCTTTATTTTATAACAATTTATTTATTTTTTGAAGTAGGAGAGTTTTTTTTTTTGGGGGGGGGGGGTAAAAAAAAAGGTTTTTGGAAGGGGGGAAAAAATAACCTCTTCTTTTTTTTTTTTTTTTTTTTTTTTTTTTTGGGGGGGTGGTATTTTTTTTTTTTTTTTTTTTTGTGTGGTTTGGGTTTTTTCCTCCTCCTTTCTTTTTTTTAGTTACATCTCCGTCCCCATTGCGTATTTCTATCTTGGTAATTAGCGATTAAGTTTTAGTAACCTAACATTAATCCATGCACGGTCTAGAAACCATAAGCTCCCTAGTAGTAGGAGATCATGGCTCTGATCGCATGCCTATTGAAGAATGAGCTGATGACACATAGGCAATGACTTGGTTAAGAAAACCAAGCTGCAGCGAAAGCGAGTTTTTATAGGGCAGTGTCATTGCTTATTGACCCAAACCTGAGTGATCTATTGATGAGAAAAGATGCAACTTGCGTGAAATTAAATGGAGGTTCGAACCAATTGATGTTGTGGAATCAAAGGACTAGTTGTGGTTATAAATGCCACCCAAACCAGAGCAAGCTGGTTCTCCTTTGAAAAGCATTGAGGTGTAGTCATTTACTGGACATTTAGGTTACCATTAATATTTTTTCAATGCATGCAACACTTTGTCATGGATATCATCGAAAGTGGGAATTCTTCCTCTCCCCAACATCATTACTCCTCACAACAATAGAGGTATGTTAATCATTATAATATAATTAAGTGACTTACCTTTGCCTATCTTTAATTCTTTGAATAAGATTAACTTCTTCTCAATTTGAGTTTTCTTATTGTGACTGGTGAAGGTAGGGGTGTCAATTTGCAGTTCGAATCGTTAAAACCGAACCGAACCGGCCCGAACTGAACCTTAATGGGCAATATTTGGGTTGAGGGTGGCAGAGCTCGCACCAACCCAAACTCAAATTGCAACCCATTATAACTCGTTTTACAACCCGTTATATAGTTTAATATTAAATATTGTTTGAATCATCATATTACCAGTAGATAGTTGATGAAGACTATTATAAAAGTTGAGCATGAATTCAAAGATCAAATAGTCATTCTACTACTTGTAAGAGACAATTAGAAGGACTAAGTATAAATGTCCAATTGAATATACAAAGTTTGTCAAATTAAATAAATATTTATCAAGTATGAAAATGTTGATTAAGTATGATTATATTTATTTAGAGGTATTTCTTTTGCATATCAACTAAATACCAATCCAAAAAAGAGACGGATTTCATAGAAGGGAAAAAAAATCAACATTCTCACAAAACAAGAATCCAATTTCAAGACAATCAAATTATAGCACAAGTTAGAATTAAAAGGGTTTTTGGTTCGAAGATTTTTCAGGACTATCCGGTGGAGCCTAAGGAATGAGCTTGCTGTTTGTAGGTTACTACTTATTATTTGAGTATTGATTTCTATAAGGTGGGTGGGATATCTACAACATGGAATGATTTTTCATTTTTAATAAGAATTGATCAATAGCTATTTTGTTTTCCATAGAATTTTGGCTCTTGTTGTAGGATGCTCAACTATTTATTTTTATTCTTTTTCTTGCATACCATAAATTAGCCCAACCCGTTAGTCAACCCGAGTATAGACCGTTAGCCCAAATCCAAACCGCACCAAATCGAAACCAGCCCGAAACCATTATTTTGCTAACGGGGCCGTGTTTGGGCTGAGTGTTTTTAAGCCCGAAACTGCATCGTTGACATCCCTAGGTAAAGTTTAAAGAATTAAGTGGATCAAAACTTTGAAATCTAGCCCTAACCTTGACCTGGAAACCCTATTGTTTGTAAGTCCAAAGACCCGAAGTGAAGGAAGAAGACAACTATGGGCCATCTCAGTGGAAGACATGGTGTTTGACCCCGAACCCATGGAGATTGATGATGGAGCTCCATACTTGTAAACTTTGGCTGTGTTTGAGAAGAAACTACAACTTGATGGAGAGATTAGTTGATGGACCGAAAGCACTTTTGGACATGGTTTGAAGACATTCCTCTGTGCTAGGTAAGTCATTTGTTGAGTTGGGTGAATCCCACTTGAATTTGAAGTGATTTGGGCCTCATTTCCTTGTCTAAGCCAGGCTGCCAGCTGCTGACAGAATCCGAGAAAATATTTTGTTTAGGTCATTTGGTGCTTTATATATTAGAACTTCTTGTTTCTTAGCATCTTTTGTTTCTAAAACCCTTAGAGAGCATGGGAAACCTCTCTCAAAGCCTCTCCTTGGTGTTTGTGAAGAACTCTTGCAAGATCTCAAGTTCTTCATCTCTTGTTCATCTTCAAGGTTAGTAATCTCTTGTATTTCTTATTGATTTACTCTTGCATGATCAGGTTCTTAATACTGTGATTATGAAGAAGGTATTGCAACCTTGCAAACACCTCTTCTATAGTTTCCAATGATGAGAATGAATCTTTATTCATTCCATTAATGCTATGATCTTCATACTTGATTGCCATGATTCATATGATTTCTTCATGAAGCCATGGTCACTCTTTTAAATTGATTTCTCTAACATATTAGATCTAATTTTATGTTACTATTAATCTCTGATACATTGCTAATGATCCTCTTGAGTGAATCCTTCATTCTCCCTTTGCATCCATGGTTGTTTTCATTGAAAACCATGTTTTGATCAAATTAGAAAGTCATGGGTTTGATCATTGTTTGGTGTCTAATCTATGCTAGTTAGTATTAGATTACTGTTCCTAAGGTTCCTTTGAAATTTTGGAGTGTTTCGAATGCTGGAAGATGAGTTTTGGATCAAAATTTAGTTTATGGCTACGAACACTGTTCACCTGATCGACTGGACCAGTCAACCAACCAGGCTGCCAGGCATGAACCACATTGTTTTCTTTGTCCGATTTGATCCATTTGACCTCCAATCTTCTAGGTATTTTTCCTAATTTTGTATGTATGCTTGTCTAGGGTTTATTTGCTAACTCTGGTTTTTCAAGATTCTCTTCGAATCTAATTAAGGTAAGGACAGTTGTTCCCATATTAACATAGATTGCATGAATCTTAATTTCTAATTTGGGAACTTATTAGATTTACTACTGTTCTTATAAATTCTTAATATGATGTTACTGTTGTAAGTATTTCAAGTACAGTAAGACCTTGTTCATATATTCTTTATATTATTTTGATCATGTATGGATACTTATTCTTGACATTTACATATTCAATTGATCATGTTTATATGTTGATCTTTCTATATGTTGGAATTTCAGTTGTTTATGTTATGACTGAATTGGGAATGTGATTGTTTAAGTATGATTTGGGATTGGGGAATGTCCTTTTGATGTTTCTGTCCTTGGACATTAGTGGAAGTGGTATAGGACATTTCCGATGGTGCCCTTTGACTCTATCCCGGATTATTGTATGTCATACCTAGGGCTTGTCGAGCAGTGTGTGGCTAGGATGTCCCTGTTATATCATACCCGATTCGGAAGGGTATTGAGACCGAGTAACCTGTGGTAGCAATGTGGGCGCTCAAAACCGGTGAGTTATATCCGTGAGAGGACATGAATCACATTGTGGGGGCCATTCATTGGTAGAGTCACATTTAGTAGACTTGGGCTCATGGGCGTTCGAGATTGGTGAGTTATATTCGTGAGAGGACAAGACAGCTTCCCGTTTACTATTTGTGGATGACCAATAGGGTTTGATGAGTCCGTAGTCCGAGTTGGTTGTACCCATAGGATACGCTGACTCTAGCAAGAAAGATACCCGCTCACGCTTTTCAAAAGAACTAAAAAGAAGGACCGGAAAGGATCTCAAGAGGGGAGGAATTGAAGTATCTAACTCTGACTTGATATAACCAAGTAGATGACTTGCTTTGGCTAAGTTTGACCTTGACATGTGCCAATACTTATACCAATGGTGATGTGAGAGAGCGGTGACCTAAACCCCAGCCGAGGAATGTCCGAGAGGGATGCAGGACCCAATTACCACCGGAGAACCCAAGATACCGAGATGGTTGAGGGAGAGTGATTTGAGACCTACCCAAAGAAGTATGGTGCTATGACTTAAATCATGCTTTCCAATAGAGACCAACATACATAGAGTTAAATTCATACAGGCATTGTCTGTTTCATATCATATTGCATTTGCTATGTTTTGCTATCATGTTATTTGTGTTGTTATGGAATAACTTGCCTTGCTGAGTTCTTTTGAACTCACTCCTTTTTGCAAATATCTTTGTTAAACTATCCTGCAAGTACTAACGAGTATGACGGCCAGTAATATGAAGAACAAGTCGATGATGCATACTACTCCCAAGGTGCTAGCTATTACGAAGATAACGGTGAAGATTCCTTGTGTGATCATGTTGCGTACCAATATTATCCCTACCTTGGAGTGGAAGCGACACCATGCTTGATTTTTAAAGTTTATGAAGATACACTTTATAAGTTAGAAGAGACCATAGTTTAGTTTGATTACTACTTTTCTTTCCTTTCTTTTGGGAATTGGTTGTAATCTTCTTTTTGACTTTCAATCTACATTTCCGTTGTGTTATGTGGAGTGATTTTGTGCACACTCTACGTATTATTCGACATTGATTATTATATTGGTATCATTTCTTTCCGCACTCTGATTATATTGTTTCTCTATTCTTCTTATCTTGATCTCTTTGTTTATATAATGTTACTTTGATTATATCTTGTTCATGATTATGTTATTGTATATGTGGGAGGTTGATTTCCTCGATACTTGATCTTCGGGGCTGTGGATCACACACTCGGGTATGCCAGGTAGGGTACCAGCTGAGTGGATGTTACAAGAACACACTACAAAAAGGAAATATATATATATATATATATATATATATATATATATATATATTATTCTTTGGCAATGGTCTAATAGTGTCGCCAAAAATAGCATATTCGTCGCCAAAATAAAAGGCAACATATTTCTTTCCAATGTCTATAATGCCATCACGAAAAATAGGTGATTGGGATTTGGTACTGACTAGGAAATTTTTTTTTGTGGGGTCATCATCAACTAGTCATAGCAATTGAGGGCCTATAGGCCCTGGGGGAGGGACAAAATATTTTCGGAAATGCTTTTTTTTCCTCATAAAAAAAATCATACTAGACGAGAGTGTTGCAGAATGTCTCTGTCACACCCCACCCGCCGGTCTTGGTTACCCGCCCGACAACCCGTGGGTGCAATCCGTCACAGGATCCATGGTCTTACCCATCGTTAATAATAATGCAAGAAATAGATAATCAAGAGTAAGAGCAAGTTCAAATAATTAATCAAAGGGATTACAGGAGTCCAAATACTCCAATAAAAGAATCAAAAAAAGAATCAAATGAAAGCAATCATGAATCAAAAGTCAACGAATTCAGCGAAAGCAATAAAATAAACTAAATTATCTTCTTTCCATTTTTTTCCTCTAAAGCTAAAAACTGCCTTTCAAAATTAGCAAGAAAAGGGGTTCACTAGTTCTTCTCCAAACGTTCCTCAAAATATCTGGAAATCTGCCTTCTCCAGCCTTCAATGGGTGCTATAACCGCACTCCAAACATTCACAGGAGGCTTCATGCAAGCAATCTCCATCTCCCACTGACAGTGCCACATCTTCTCCATACGAGATGGTTCGATCATATGAATTTTCTCCACTTTCTGATGACATGCAACCATCTGTACAGTCTAGTATAACATACAAAGAAAGGAATGAGTTTTGACGAACTCAGTAAGGATAACACATTTCTCATACATATGTCAACACAATTAGTAATGCATATATGAACTAGATAATATACAATAATATGAATGCTACTAAGATCTAACTATGATAGTCTTTAGACAGTTGACATGCTTTAAGATATAACACCAACCCTCCTCTGGGTAGGTCTAGTCACTCTGATCCTTCATGGACTGGTTACCTCTATTGGGATCCCGGGCACAAGGGTTAAGTCCTCATCAGGCATCATGGCTGGGGATTAAGTCAACACTCTCTTACCACGACCATTGACATAAGTATTGGCGCATGTTGGGGTTTCTAATCCAATGCAAGGTCATACTGGTAACACACTATATGAAGTCCAGATACTTCCCCTATGGCACCAACCAACTCAGTTCTGTATCCTTCGCAGCCTAGGTGTCACATCCAGCCAGCTGGTACCGTATCTGGAATACTCGGAGGAGTGATCCACAACCCAGAAGATCAAGTTTAGGAACGATCATATCCACTTAGCACAATAATATAATCAAAAGCAAGAACAAACCATTGTATTCAAGTAATTTAATAATAAAAGTCAAGAAAGGATCTCAGAAGGATCACAAAAGAACATCAGAGTGTGGAAAATGATACCAATCAAGTGTAGAGTGAGGCGGAAAATCACTCCTCAGACAAGCGGAAGGTAGATCAAAAGCAAAAGAAGACTACAACCGGTTCCCAACATGAAAGGGAAATGAACAACTATAGTCTCAATGAAGTTAATAAAGTCAAAAGGGGATGGAACGATATTCCATCGCTGGTATGCAAGAGCAAAGGCCGAACTACTCCTGATAAGTATCAGTCTCGTACTGATAGTCTTCACTAACTTAATCACCATAGCCAGTATAATATGAGTCAGCAACCTGGTCTTCTTGGTACTGACCATCATAGTCAACATTAGTAGTATTACCTGCAGAGAAGTCTAACAAAAGATGTTGCAAAAAGGACTGAGTTCAAAAGAACTCAGCAAGGCAGTTCAATCCATAATAATATAATAATACATGAAAGCAAATCATACAGTATGCAAAATGATATGAAACAGACAATGCAGATATGCTTCTAACTCTATGTATGCTGGTCCTCTATTGGCAGACATGCTTTAAGTCAAAGCACCATACTTCTTTGGGTAGTCTCATCACTCCTCCTCAACCATCCTGGTATTTTGGGTCTGCCAGGGTACTTGGGTCAAGGCATCCATCTCGGACATTCCATGGTTGGGGTTTAGGTTACCATTCTCTCACATCACCATTGGTCTAAGTACTGGCGCATGTCAGGGTTAAGCCTAGCCAAATGCAAGTCTTCTACTTAGTTATATCAACTTAGTTCCAAATACTTTCATTCCTCGCCCTAGGCGATCCTTTCCAGTATCATTCACCCTAGAGTCATCTCATCTTTATGGTAAAATCCACCATCTCGGACTACGGACTCATCAACCCTATTGGTCAGTTACATCAAGCTAACAAGTAATTCCGTGTTCATCTCACGGGTTGGTTGACGATCTTGAGTTCCAGGGCCCACATTCCACTTCTGCAACTGTACCAATGAATGGCCTCTCACGAGTATCAGCAATGTGATTCATGTCCTAAATAGATGTAACCCGGTATCTGAAGTGCCCACAAATCCCATTGCCACCACGGGTTGCTCAGTCTCAATTCCCTTCCAACCGGGTCTGATATAATAGGGACATCCTAGCCAAACACTTTTAGACATGCCTTAGGTATGTCAACCAGTAATCAGGGAAAGCGTCAAGGGGCACCATAAGAAAATGTCCCATACCACCTCCACTGGTGTCCAAAGACAGAAATGCCAAAAGGACATTCCCCAATCCCCAATCACAACCTAGGCAATCACATTCCCAATTAGTCATTTGGAAGCACAATTGTTAATACAACATATAATCATTCATAATTGAAATAACAATTGAATAATAAGAACAAGTACTACTGTAATTCTTCTGAACTACAACAGTCATATGATTATAAGAAACTAATTATAGTAGTGATATGATCATGTAATTCTAAAACAAATACAAATAGACATGAATATTAGGTTATGAGAGATCAACCATCCTTACCTTAAGTAATCTTTAAAGGATTCCGTAGAATTAATGAGGAAGAGGTCCAAGACTAGCAATTAGAACCTAAACAAACATATAATAATGATTAGGAATAAGACCTAGAAGATTAGAAGTCAAACGGAAGCAAATAGAGCTGTTTTGAGGCTACTGTCCATGTTGGTCGGTTTGTTGGTCCACTGACCCAGTCGACCAATGGGACAATACGGGGCTGCAAACCCTATTTTGATCATAACTTCTTCGTTTGAAGACCGATTGGTCTGGAATTCAAAGGGGAGCTTCCTAGAACATATTAAGACTATCTAAGAAGGTCAAAGTATCAAGTCATGGTCAAAAGATAGGTTCTTGATTGAGTCATAAGGATTAGGGTTTCATCACATATAATACCATGGCTCTCATGGAAGGGATAGGGTGAATAAAGATTCACCCTAGGGAATAAAGTTAAAGAAATCATAATTAAGAAAGGCTTTGGGGATGACCCAATAATTAACAAGGAAAGTTAGGGTTTCCTAAATTGGTTACCTCTTATGAAGGTTAACCTAGATTGGGTCTTAAGATAACCCAAGGTAGGTTCACAGAGTGAAAGGTAATCATTTGCTTCGTATATCAAGAATGCAATTGGGGAGATTAGAAATTTAGGGTTTTCAATTTGATACTCTCTCATGAGGGTTACCCAATTTGGATATTCTCTCATGAGGGTTACCCAAGGGTTTCCCCCCAAAAATCTCTCTCTATATAAGGGTTTCCAATTGTCCAAGAAATATTAGGGATCAACTCCTTAATCATGAGGACACAAGGGAAGGTCATGGTAATGGTATGAGACCTTCCCACAACCATAAACTTTGTAGAAAAAACAATACAAGGGAGTAATCAAGGATTCTGGTAAGATCAAGAATCAATAACATCAAGAAACAAGAACATCACCATATGGTTTTAAGAACTTCAAGAACATAGAGTGAATTGCAGGATTCACTCTAAGAAAGAAAGAATAGTCAAGAATCAAGAAACAAGAACATCACCATATGGTTTCAAGAACTTCAAGAACATAGAGTGAATTGGGGAATTCACTCTAAGAAAGAAAGAATTGTATTTTAAAATCAAGAAAGGTATTGGAAAGGTCTAACAATGAGAGAAAATAAGGTTCTCAAATAAAGTCAAAGGAAAGAAATTCTAATCTTACATTTAGGGTTTTACCAACTAGAATCCGTGTATACCACGGGAAGACTAGGGAGAATAAAGATACACCCTAAGGAAAACAAGAGTAGAAATACATAATCAAGAAAAGTGTTAGGTATGGTCTAACAATTAATAGAAGATTAGGGTTTTCCTAATTTGGTTACCTCTCATGAGAGTACCCAATTTGGACTCTCACAAAATCACCCTCTTTTTGGTTCACAAAGGATGGGGGAAAGAGGGAATCAACCTAACAATCATGGGGATAGAAGGAAAGGTTGTAGCACTAATGTGAGACCTTTCCCACAATCACCAAGATCAGTAGAATAATAATGAGGTAGTGATCAAGATCATCGGTAAAGTCAATTTCAAGAATCATCGCCATATGGTTTCAAGAACATATAGTGAATTGGGGAATTCACTCTAAGGCTAATAGAATTAGCGAAGAGGTCATTACAGTAGTGTAATACCTTTCCAATAGTCAGAAGATCAGAAGTATAGAAGAAAGAACAAATCAAAGAAGAAACGAATCGATTACTAACCTTTTAGAAGAAGAACCGATGAAGAAACTCGAACGGAGGCTTGAGGATCATCCTTAGCTTTGGAGGAGAGGCTCTAGGGTTCTTCGCACGTTCTCCAAAGGCTTAGAACTGATTGTGAGTGTAAAACATGGAGTTCCCCCCCCCCCTTTAAATAGCATAAAGAGTCCAAAAATACAAGGAATTCACCAAACTCACCCAACTGCCTCTGTTGGTTGATTGGTTGTTGAAGAGGAGGTTCTAAGGTTCTTCTCATGTTCTCTAGAGGCTTAGAAACATAATGGGTTTCTTTACCACGAAATTCCAATAAATAAAGCTTTAAAAAAACCTAAAAAATAGAATTTTACCAAATTGCCCCTGCCTGGGCAGCTTGTCCAAAAATAGGGAAGAGAATGGAGTGAAGGGGATTCACTTACCTCAACCAGATTTGCAAAATAGACGAGGAAAAGGATCTAGATTGCAATCCACGCTTTCCTCACCTTCCAGCATGTGTCTTCTGCCTCCTAACCGTCCACAACAGCAATCCTGAATATAATAATGAGTTAATAGGGCGGGGTTTGCTATTTATAGAGGACAGAGGGAAGATTAGGGCAAAATCCCACAAGCAGACCATGGCGGTCACTTGGGGCGGTTGATTGGGCCAATTAACCGCCTTAAGCAACTGCCCCCTAGTACTTTGCAGTACATGGGTGCTTTGCTCAAGGGGTTGATTCCCAACCTCAACCTAACCCTAAACAACACATGGGGGCAGTCCTACCTTCATTCCAGACATCTTCAAACACCTCTTGACTCAGAGTGGAACTCCACTTTCCCAACAAAGCAGGTTCTTCATCAAGAGAATCCAAATCCATGGGTTCAGGGTATGGATCATAGACTTCAATCTGGATACTCCACAACTTATTCCAGCTTAACCTTCGGGTTATAGAACCTGCAATATGGATTCTGGGTTAGAAATACTGGGGTTGTTACAATCTCGATTACCATTGGTGCAGTAAACTTTGTACATGATCTTCTCCCCTTCAGCTTGGGCAGTGTCAACATTATTCTAGGTGTTGAATGGTTGTAAATATTAGGGGAGATGAGGAGCAACCGGCACAACCACAAGTTTCAACTAACAAGGGCATGTTGTAAAACTTTGTGGGGACTTGACTTTATTGAGATTGCGCACCACCATGATGGGTGCATGGAAGACTGTACAGGCAAGAGGCGATGGGTACTGGTTGCAACCTTAACTCCCAAACTTGAAGGTTATATAGGGACAAGAGAGTCTGGCAACATTGGACTTGTTAAGTGAGTTCTTGCATTTGTTCACTGAACCCATAGGGTTGCCACCCCAGAGAACCCATGACCATAGGATATAGCTTCCAGAGGGAATTACAATATCAAATATCTAACCATACCGCCAGGGGTGGACCCAGGATTGAATATTGGGGGGGGGGGGCAAAGAATGGAAGGCTAGATTGGGGAAGCAAAAATGCTTTTTTGCCGCACATATTGTGGGGGCCCTTATAAGACCCATTGGGGGTCCCACCTATGAATTATTTTATTATATTAAGGAAAATGCCCACATATATTGTGGGGCTCACACATATTTGACAAAAATAGGTAAATTATTGATAATGATACTTTTTTTCAACAAGAGATAGGTAAATTAAAGTATCAGTACAAAAAAATACACATGACTTCCAACCCTAAAAAGTCAGATGTAAACCAAATTTTTTTTAGGTAAGAGATGCAAACCAATGGTAGTTAGTTACCTTACTAACTGTAAACATTTTATTTACAATATAAAATCAAATATAAAAATTTGCAGAAGAAATAAAGAAACAAAGAATATAAAATCAAATAAAGAATAACAAGAAAATAAATGAAAAAAATATAAACAATAAATAAATTGTGAAAAAGAAAGAGTACCTAATTGTGGAGAAATTTATTTCCAATTTTTCCTTAACTCACGCTTATAGGAAGGGAAGAAGAATAAATAGGAACAAAAGAGGAGAGAGGAGAGAGGAGAGACATGAGAAGATAAATAGGGATTGAGGAGTTAGTTTCTAATTAAGAATGACATTTTGAATTTCTAATAAGATTTTTTTTAAAATTTTTTCCTTTAACCCACGTTTATAGAAAGAAAAAAGAATAAATAGGAAGAAAAGATGTTAGAGAGAAGAAAGGGGAGAATAAATAGGGAATGATGAGTTAGTTTTTAACTAGGGATGACAATTATACCTATTATTTTACCTTTAAAAATTGTTCTCAGTATTGAGGGGGGCCAAATAGTGACATTTCACATGTGAGAAGAGAAAAAAAATGAAAAAATAAAGAAAATTAATATAAAAAGTGAAAAACTAATGAAATTATAAGAAAAAGTTAAAAATCCGGGTGGGGGGGGGGGCATGGCCCCCTTCAGCCCCTTAGTGGGTCCGCCTCTGCATACCACTAGCCTCATTCTCAAAAGAATGAAGTCAAGTGACTAGAATAGGAGATGTTGACCACGGGGTTAATATGGCCTGCTATGAGTCCCTATTCTAGTCCAGTACTACTAGCTAGTGTGAAAGAAAGTTGGGGTTGGATGTTTTATGTGGATTATCGGCCTTAAATAAACTCACAATTCCTGACATGTTTCTTATTCCAGTGATCGACAAGTTGCTGACTAGCTAGGATTAAGAGTGTCAATCGGTACAGTTTCGAAACAGTACCCACTTTGAATACCAAAAACCAGAACCGTACCATACCGATTTACATGGTACAGTACAGTTTCGGCATTCACAAAAACGGTTCGATATGGTTTCGGTATTAAATCTGTACGGGAAAACGGTTTAAACACGGTATCTAGTGGGATACACTTTTGGTACAAACAAACCCATGCCACTTTTGTTATTACTTCATTAATATCCTAATGAAGATGTGACTAGATAATTGATAGAAATTGATATTAACAAACACAAAGCAAGTAAATCTAATTAATAGAGACAAAACAAGTAAATCTAAGAAAAGGAGTGAAGAACGAAACAAAATTTTGAAATAGGGAATTATGGATAGCGTAAAGGTAAAGTGTTTTCATTGTAAAATTGCATTTATATCTCTTAATTTGGTATGGTACCAATTCGGTACGGTTTCGGTATATACTGACGGTATGAGTATCTGAAACCGGAACTGTACCGAAGAAATTTGATTTCGGTACGTACTGTACCTAATTTTGAAATGTGTGGTACGATGCTGTTTAGTGCGGTTAAATGATTTCGGTACGCAATTGACACCCTTAGCTAGGATGAGCCACGGTGTTCACCAAAGTTGATTTAAGGTCAGGCTAGCATCAGGTTAGAATGACAGAAGGTGATGGGGAGAAGACAACTTTTCACACACATAATGGGCACTATGAGTTCCTTGTGATGCCATTCAAACTTTCGGATGCACTAGCCATGTTTCAATCACTTATGAATGAGGTACTTCGAGATCACCTCTAAGAACTTAGTTGGTGTTTTCTGACGACATTGTAGTGTATAGCAGGTCCATGGAGGAGCATGTGGGTCATTTATGATCCACCTTTGTATTGTTGATGGAACATAGCTTGGCAATAAATTTGATGACGTGCTCGTTTGTAGAGGAGACATTGGAGTTCTTGGGGCACATAATCTATAAAGAGGGAGTGGCAGCAAACTCACAAAATATCAAGTGTATAGTTGAGTGACCCCAACCCCAAAATCTGAAACTATGAGGAGTTTTGGTCGATCTATTGTGTGGAAATTCTGAAAATTTAGTACATATTGAGCCATTAGCTAATCTCATTATTCTAACAGTAGGAGTGCAGTTGATATATAATTTGAGACATAAAGGGTGTAAACAAGGAACAAAATTTTGGTAAATTTCGCTGGTTTTCCCAGGTGAACTCGGTGAAATTCGCCGAAATTTCACCGATAAAAAAAACCAACTACAGAACCTCTATGGCTCCATTACCTAAATTCCCACTTCTTTATTCATTAATAAAATATTTAAAAATCCAATAGTGTCAGACTGTCAGTGGCACGTGAATACAACAAAATTGCATTAACTGCATAGAAGATTTTGAGAGATAAAAACAACAAAGTCTAAGAATGAAAGTTACTTTTGGGTTGCGTGTTTTGGGTGACGTGAATACAACAAAATTGCATTAAATGCGTAGAAGATTTTGAGAGAAAAAAACAACAAAGTTGAAGAATGAAAGTTACTTTTGGGTTGCGTGTTTTGGGTGACGTGAATACAACAAAATTGCATTAAATGCGTAGAAGATTTTGAGAGAAAAAAACAACAAAATCTAAGAATGAAAGTTACTTTTGGGTTGCGTGTTTTGGGTGACGTGAATACAACAAAATTGCATTAAATGCGTAGAATATTTTGAGAGATAAAAACAACAAAGTCTAAGAATGAAAGTTACTTTTGGGTTGCGTGTTTTGGGTGACGTGAATACAACAAGATTGCATTAAAAGCGTAGAAGATTTTGAGAGAAAAAAACAACAAAGTCTAAGAATGAAAGTTACTTTTGAGTTGCGTGTTTTGGGTGACGTGAATACAACAAAATTGCATTAAATGCGTAGAAGATTTTGAGAGAAAAAAACAACAAAGTTGAAGAATGAAAGTTACTTTTGGGTTGCGTGTTTTGGGTGACGTGAATACAACAAAATTGCATTAAAAGCGTAGAAGATTTTGAGAGAAAAAAACAACAAAGTTGAAGAATGAAAGTTACTTTTGGGTTGCGTGTTTTGGGTGACGTGAATACAACAAAATTGCATTAAATGCGTAGAAGATTTTGAGAGATAAAAACAACAAAGTCTAAGAATGAAAGTTATTTTGGGTTGCGTGTTTTGGGTGACGTGAATACAACAAAATTGCATTAAATGCGTAGAAGATTTTGAGAGAAAAAAACAACAAAGTTGAAGAATGAAAGTTACTTTTGGGTTGCGTGTTTTGGGTGACGTGAATACAACAAGATTGCATTAAAAGCGTAGAAGATTTTGAGAGAAAAAAACAACAAAGTTGAAGAATGAAAGTTACTTTTGGGTTGTGTGTGGTGTGACCAATCATATTACTTTGTTTTCTTCATGGTGGTTGCAGACTTGCAGGAATGAAGGCTGAAGTCATATGGTCAATGGTGGTTTTGAGTCTGCGTTTTCAGCCTCTGGTGATGAACCGATGGATCGGTGAAGCTCAGTAGGAAATCAGGATGGAAGAAACAGAGGCGTTTGAAGTGGTGGAGTTCATTGGACGAAGAAAAGATTGCAAAGAAGGGTAACAGCTGAAGGCCGTGAGAGTGATGGCGTGAGGAGTTCTGCGGAAAACTTGCTGAGAAGAAGAAGAAGAAAAAGGGTTAAATCTAGATGTGGTAGTAGTGTTGGAGAAAGTTGGTGGTTGAAAGCTGAGGATTCAGTACCGGAGAGGAAGAAGAGTGAAATCCCTCTTTTAAAGAAGAATCGCCTGTATTTCACCGAATCGCCAGAAAATCATTGATTTTCTGGCGATATAGTGAAAGTTTGTTTCGGTGGTGGATTTCAGTTTGCCCACCACAGAGATGGGCGAAATTTGCCGAAATTTTGGCGAATTTTGCCAAAGTGTTGTACCCTTGGTGTAAACATAATACAATAAATTGCATGGAGTATAAATCTAGTACTTCAAAAACCTAAGGGGTGTATACATAATTTGACCTTTTTATTTTAGTTGTTATGATTCATCTATTTATTTTCTCCTTTCAATGATGTTTTTTTCTTGCAACTCCACCTTCCTCTTCCTATCCTTTTTTTCCTACAACCTAGCCCCGACCCATCCTCTGAGTTTTAGATCTAGTGATGAAGTTTGCTGAAGTCTAGACTCCTTTTGCAAATTAAGATCACACACACACTAACACAATATATACATTACTCTCTAACGCTATTATCCTCAAACCTTTTACTCTCTAACGCTAATCTAGAACTCAATAGTTTACCAAAAAAATCTAGAACTCAATATTTTCTTTTTGTTGATTTCCTTTAGTGCCTCATATACCCTTCACCAAATCAACGGCCATAAATTCAACTTGGATAAGAATTTCCCTCGCTCACAAGTGGAAGGTGAAAAAAAGTCCTCTAAAGTAATCAATTAGCAATGCCAGAGCTTTAAGAGGGCTTCGTTACAACATTTTTCGACTTCTTATGACCAGAAAAAAAAATAATGGGAAAATTTTTAGCATTATCCACTGAGTTGCCCTCTAAAATTAATGCCACCTCCTTAGTTATCCAATTTAGTAATCAAACCCCTATAGGGTAAAATATAGAAGAAAAAAATACCCTTTGTTGTTAGGGAACCATAGTTAAGTGCTAATGTAAGCAAATTAAATACTTTAAAAAGACAAAAATAACCTTGAAAGAAAAACCAGTGCTCTACTTGTTTTTCATCTCCCTCTACCAACCATGACTTCTTCCTTTCCAAATCACAAAATCTTGACAAAGTTTGGGAGATATGCATCATGAATAATGCTTTAAAACTTAAGATGTGGGGGTAATAATGGAAATGGATAAATAACTGGAACTAAACGTGTTAGTATTAGGGGGTTTGACCGATAAATTGAATAACACAATGGGTGGCATTAATATTAGGGTGTAACTCAGGGGGTGGCATTGACAGTTTTCCAAAAATAAAAGCATATAAATGAGCAGACAGAGTTAAATTAGGGATGGGAGGCCATGGCAACCCCCCACCCCCACCCCACTGAATTTTTGAAAATTCCTCTTTTTGTTACTAATTTTTTAATTTCCCCCATTCTTCCTAACGTGTCTGAAATATCAGCACTTCTCCGCCTCCTAATTTTTTGAAATTTCCCCTATTCACTTCCCAAAATTTGAAATTTCCCCTCTTAATGCTTTTTCCATGCATGAAATATAAGTACTTGGATTCCCGTTTGAAGAATATTTTTAACGATAAAGATAATGGGTAGAGAATTCGTTGTGTATTGTGTTAAATATTGGTATTTGACCCCTTTCGATGTTAAATTCTGACTCCACCCCTAGATATATACCGTTTAGATGCATGATGTAGCAATAAAAAAGAAGAAAAGGGAGACAAATTGAGGGTGGGGGTTGTTTGTAAAGATACAAGCCATACACTGTTTGGATACATAATATACCAATATTCGTTTAGGACACAATGGCACCCCACCATTTATTTCTCAACTATTAATTGGGAACTTAATTGTTCGAATATTTTTTTAAGAAGAAAAAACATTGTTTTCACTTCTCACACTAATTTAAATTGGATTCATGTCGCTACAATTTCTTCTTGTCAATTTTCATCAGTTTCTCTCTAGAAAGCCAACCCGTGGAAATTGACACATGAGAAAATTGAGGTGATAAAAATTAATCAAAATTAACATGTGATTTTTATTATCTTATCATGCTGGATTATTATTATTATAATATTTAAAAAGCACTACATAGTGACTTCTTTATTGAAGATCCAACTAAAGCATAGGGTTTGTGGCTTCGTTTCTAGGTAATAATATTTAAAAAGCACTACACAGTGACTTCTTTGTTGAAGATCCAACTAAAGCGTAGGGTTTGTGGCTTCATCTTCTGGGCTCGTTCTTCAGCCCATTCTTGTAGTTTTCGAATCTTATGAGGCAACCCACAAACCAAATCCTGGGCTTTCTGGCCTTCACTGTTGAGACCCACAACCTTCTCCAGCTTCCATCTCCCAATCAAGAACTCTAATATGTCCAAGTAATCGGCAATGGTGTAAACACCAAGCTTCTGTGTGACAATGGAGAAATGGTTGAAGAGATTTGAGTTTTCACCATCAAACATCAAGTGGGCTGGCATCGTAATGTTTGGACTCAAAGTATCAGAAATTGCTAGCATGGCTTCTGTGGGGTCTACCTCTAATAGCTTCTCCATCATCCGATGATACGCTTTTTCATGTCGCTTCTCATCAGCTGCAATGGTACTACAGATACTTGCTAACACAGGATCACCGCTCTGCTTTGCCAACAAAGCTGTTTTGCCATGTGTAATGAATGTTGCACGTTCTTGAAATGAAGTGTACGCGATTGCCATGTAAGGAGTGGCTTTTAATACTGGGCTCTGTCATTAGACACCAAAAGAGCAAACAAAATGTGAAAGTTACACAGATGCTTCATGAGTGGTAAAAATTTCAGAAATCTAAATGTTTAGTATGTGCTCTTTTCATACTTTTTACTACATATTAGGAGGGGTCTATTGATACTCACTTGGAGTCTCACCTCTAATTCATTTTGTTAGCACCCAGATAGATGTAATACATGGTGGAGAAATGTAAGGAGAAGACATACGTCTTCGAGACTCAAAATCTTAGTCCCACGATGGTAGTGCATGGGTTTTAATGTCATACCATACAAAATAGATCTTACTAAAATGTTGGGTCCTGGATAGTTAGTTAGTGTGGCTTGTGCTGTCCAACATTGCATGGTAAATTTTAATTTCAATTATTTAAATAAACATGTGGAGATTTCATCTACTTGAGGGGAAAAGAAAAAAAAAGAAATCGAACTAACTTGAGTCGTTGGACTGAACAAACCAAACCAAATGGAATTGTTCAAACGCAGCTCTTCTTCTCCATCGAACCTTAGTGTTCTTCTTCTTCTCCATCAAACTGTCCCACGATCTTTTTTCACAACATCGCACAAACTCTAATTTCACGACACTGAGTACTAGCACAACCACACCAATAGGTGATACCATCGACGCCGTAGATGGATCAGTTTGAAAACAATTGATAGGGCAGGTAGACAGATTGAAGATGAATCAGATTGAGAAAGAGGGACGGAAGAGAGAAGAGAAAGCAGATGGAAAGGAGAGAAAAGTTAGGCATGCATGGTTCAAGCAAGCATAGGCATAAGCTTGTCTTCACCTAAAGAGAAAGATTGTTAGATACGAAAGCAAGTGATCAGAACGAATGAAGGGAGAAATGGGAGAAGTTACCTTGGGGAATAAAAGAGATGGAACGTCAGCTTGTTAATTTAACCTACGTAGATTCATTGAGCACATGCTCAAAATCAAACATCAATATTTATCAAAAATACATAATCCAGTCCCAACACTAAGCAGCACAAGAAGCACCAGCAAGGACGCTAAGATCTATTTGATTTTACCTAATGCATGCATATCATTAGCTTCAGAGTTTTTGGTGTACTAGTCAAGTAGCTAATATGTTTTCACATAAAAATGCCAACCCTAGCCTTTTAATATGAAAAAGTAGTAGCTCACCATGCCAGAGATGATAAGGTTTTGTATGGTGCGTTCGACCATATGCATGTTGACACGTCCAGACAAGTATAAATACTTGTTGAGAAGATCTCCATGCCGGTTCTCTTCAGCCGTCCAAGATCGAATCCAAACAGACCAACCATCGGGGCTGGTTCCAGTTGGATCTTTGATCCCTTCGAATCTATTGAGGAAAGATGTGTATGAAGGCAAAGCTTCTTCTGTGATTAGATCACCCACTAATACCACCAAGTACTCATCAGGCAATCCTGCTGTTCTCTCGCGCAAGCTCCGAACTTGCTCCATAAATTCATCCGATGGAAGGGATGAATCTGGCAGGAAATCTTGTGGCTGCCAACTTTTCTCCGCTGGTTTTAACAGCGGCAAGATATTTTCTCCCACCCACCCGCCAAGTGATTTGAGGAGCTCCACCTTCTCTGGTGGTACAGTGGGGATGTTTACGATCGGCTGAAATGCAGCAGCCACCACAGCAGGGACTGGTGATCGTCGTCCCCATAATCTACTGGTGGCGGTCGTTGCTGATGAAGTCTGGGATCCCAGAGGATAATGTGTGAGAGCAGGACTGCATCTTCTAGGAAAGGAAAGCTGGCTCAAGGCATATGACAACTGCATACTGATTTGAGCTGCTGAAGTTCTAGGCAAAGGGATGGGAGGATTCTCTATTTATGAGAGTTCTAGAAGAATTTTTCTGTTCATCCATATTTCATTTTAAAAGTTTTACCTTTGATTTCTACCAACAAGTGAACTATTATTCTTCTTTTCTGAAATTGCTTCAGTGCTGTGGGAGTACTTTGCAGCCTATGGTGTAGATCAAAAGTCGTGGTCAAGACGAAATCTCAAGCACTTGTTTCGCCTCATTTCGCACAAGTGATTTTGATTTTCGTAAAATTTAACTGTGAAACGAGTGGTCGAGATTTCTTTTTGACCACAAGTTTCAATCTGCACCATAGGCTACATGCACAGCACCTAAGTAGAGCTCCTTCTTGTCCTCTTATATTTTTAAATGATCAAATTAGCCTCTATTTTTACCCCTTTAATTGATTATGTTGATTTTGTTATCCTTTCCTTTCCTTTTTTCTTTTCTTTTCTCTTCTTCTTCTTCTTCTTCTTCTTCTTCTTCTTCTTCTTCTTTTCTTTTTTTTTTTTTTTTTTTTTTTTCATTTTTTATAAGAATCCATTATGTGATGATGTGTTGTTCTTTTTTTCGTTTTTTTGTTTCTTATAAAACTATTTGATAACCATATCTCTGTTTCAAGGAACACTGGAACAGTTTTTAATGTTACTAGAAGCAGAAACACTTTTATAAGCATTTGATAAAACTTGCTTTTGAAACCACAAACAATATTTGTAAGAGTAACTTAAGAATATAGCCTAATGTTTGTAAGAGTAACTTTGTTTTCTAGTTTGCTTAGCTTGCTATGCACTCTTAAGTGGTGTTTTCTGTCTTTTGTGGAAAATATATGTTCATATCTCTTCCTTTGTTTATCTTGTAAAGTGGGTTTGGCAGCTTGCACACCTACTTTATCTTTTGCCTGAAGAAATCAATTTCTTTTTTAAAAATTAGTTGGTGTTGTTATAAAATAAAGAGAATATATCAGAGACAAAGAAGAAAAACTAGAACAAGATTAATCAAAAGTGATTCATTCAGTTGAGTGCATTACATATTTATAGTAGAAGGAGCATCTACTCTGATATGAAAATACAATATATGATTCTTGCACACAATAAGATATTCTTGATATAGAAAGATAGATTGCCGCCAAAGATAGAAGGTGCATAGAATGGAAATATTGACTGCCACCATTGCATGTTGAGATCATTGTAATCTTCAATAAAGATGGAAATGTGAATCACCAAGATTATATGCTGAGGTGGTTGAGATCTTCAATTGGAAGTATTGTCTATTGAGGGGTGATGGATATCCACAATCAATATTATTTATAATTAACACTCCCCACTGGATGTCCATCAATAGATAATGTACCTCGTTAAAACTTTACTAAGAAAAAACCTAGTGGGAAAAAATCTTAGTGAAGGAAAAAGAGTATAAATATCTAAATAATACGTATCACTAGCTGCCTCATTAAAAACTTTACCAGGAAAACCCAGTGGGATAAAACCTTGGTGAAGGGAAAAAGAGTGCAGCACGTATTTTACTCTCCCTGATGATAAGATCATTGAATATCTTTGAGTTTACGCATCCCAATCTTATGTACTAGCTTTTCAAAACTTGAAGTAGGTAATGCCTTGGTAAATAAATCTACCAAATTATCACTTGAACGAATTTGTTGAATATTAATTTCACCATTTCGTTGAAGATCATGAGTGAAGAATAATTTCGGTGAAATATGTCTCATTCTATCTCCTTTGATGTATCCTCCCTTCAATTGAGTTATACATGTAATATTATCTTCATGTAATACTGTTGAAATTCCTTTATCCAATGGAAGACCACATGTTTCCTGGATGTGTTGAGTCATAGATCTTAACCAAACACATTCTCAGCTTGCTTCATGAATCGCTATTATCTCTGCATGATTTGAAGAAGTGGCAGCTATAGTTTGTTTTGTTGAACGCCATGAAATAGCTGTACTTCCACTTGTGAATAAATAACCTGTTTGAGATCTAGCTTTGTGTGGATCAAATAAATATCCTGCATCTGCATAACCAGTAAGTTGATGTCCACATTCATTTAAATAAAATAATCCCAAATCAATAGTTCCTTGAAGGTACCAAAATATATGTTTAATACAATTCCAGTGTCTTCGTGTTGGAGAAGAACTAAATCTTGTTAATAAAATTACAGAAAAAGATATATCCGGTCTTGTACTATTAGCAAGATACATTAATGCCCCAATTGCATTGAGATATGGTACTTCAGGACCAAGAAGTTCTTCATTATCTTCATGGGGTCGAAATGGATCTTTCTTTATGTCAAGCGATCTTACAACCATTGGGGTACTCAATGGATTGCTTTATCCATATAAAATCGCTTTAAAATCTTTTGTGTATAAGTTTATTGATGAACAAATATTCCATTTGTCAAATGCTCAACTGTAAGCCAAGACAATATTTTGTCTCTCCAAGATCTTTCATTTCAAATAGTCAACTGCTTTTTGAAGCTCTTCAAGAGTTCCAATGATATTCAAGTCATCAACATATACACTTATTATAACAAAGTTAGATCCATATCTTTTAATAAAAACACAAGGGCAGATTGGGTCATTTTTGTACCCTTCTTTTAACAAATATTCACTAAGGTAATTATACCACATACGCCCTGATTGCTTTAATCCATATAATGATCTTTGAAGCCTTATTGAACAAATTTCCCGAGAATTTTTATATGTTTCAGGCATTTTGAATCCTTCAGGAATTCTCATATAAATTTCACTATCGAGTGAGCCATATAAATAGGCTGTAACAACATCCATCAGACGCATGTCAAGTTTCTTATGCACTGCCAGACTAATAAGATATCTGAAGGTGATTGCATCTACCACAGGAGAATATGTTTCCATATAATCAATGCCAGGCCTTTGAGAAAATCCTTGTGCCACAAGTCGTGAGATCCCACCTATTCCTAACCTTGCTGTTGTACCAAATACATATATACCATATGCATTGTTCGATTTATTCTCTGCTGTACGAATTGCCTAGTTTCATTTGGTAGAAGTTTACCCCAATCTGATCTATTCTCTCCACGATTTCTTCTTGTGCCTTACCTTCCCTTTGATAGGAGGATGATCTTAAATCATTCCCATGACTGATCCTTCTATCCCTGCTGTTCTAGAGTGGATCTCCATACACTCTATAACCTTGTGAATTCTCCACATGATGATTTCGAAGAGAAATCAAGTGTGATCTTCATGATTTGTTATTCCTTCTATTTGTTTCAAGACTTCAAGCTTTTCATCTCCTATTCATCAATCAAAGAATTGTAATCTCTCTTGTGTTGTATTGATCTACTCTTGCTATGATTTATTCTTTGAGATTGAGATTATGAAGTAGATGTTGCAGCCTTGCAACATATTGATCCTTGCAACCATCTCTTCTACAATCTCTTTTCTTTCTTAAAGTTTTATGATCTTCATATTAATCTTTGCCACGATCCTTGTAAAATCTTCATGAAGCCATGATCATACTTTCGATTTGATTTCAAAGCATGTCAGATATATTCCTTGTCTCCTTACATAAGACTTATTGTTATTTGTTTTCCGTGGACTTGGGGTGAAGGAAGCCAAGATAATAGGAAAGTACCCCTGCCTTTTTGAAACCTAGTTCTCTCCCAATTTCGAGGACGAAATTATTTTAAGGGGGGGAGAATGTGAAATCCAGCCCAAAACTAGCCAGGACACCCTATCTGTTTTGGGTAAAGAAGGGTTTGTTTAAATGTTGACTTTGAAGTTGGACCGTGATTTCAGTTTTGTTTAAATGTTGATTTGAAGTTTGACAGTGATTTCAATTTTACTATCTTTGAAGATCTTAGGAAGCCATGTCAGACCTTTCTCTTATGGTTGATCCAATGTCCCAAAATGAGGGATGATATCTTCGTGGGCCATCTCAGTAGAAGATATGGTGTTTGACCCAAAACCCATGGATATTGATGATGGTGTTTCCTTATGGAAACCTTAATTGATTTGGTATTGAACTACTCACTAGTGAAGAAAAACTTGGTTGATGGACCTAAAGCTTAGTTGGACCTGGTTTGAAGACATCCCTCCATACTAGGTAAGTAGTATGATGTGTTGAAAGAAGCCCATCCAAAAAAAATATTGAAGTTAGGCCCATTAAATCCCTATTTTTGAACAAGTTGTCTAGGCAGTGGCATTTTGGTAATTTTCTGTTTTGAAGGTTTTTTAAAAGCTTTATTCTTTTAATTTCGTGGTAAACTTTCCCTCTAGGTTTTTAAATCTCTATGGAACGTGGAAAGGACCTTAGATCTTCCTTTTTGGCAACCAATCAATCAGCAGGGTCAATTTGGTCAGTTTGGTGAATTCCTAGTAATTCTTGGACTCTTTGTGCTATTTAAAAGGGGGAACTCCATGTATTCCAATCACAATCTGTTCTAAACCTTTGGAGAACGTGGGAAGAGCCCTAGATCCTCTCCTTCGAAGCCAAGGAAGACCCTCAAGCATCTGTTCAGATTTCTTCATCGGTTTCTCTTCTAAAAGGTTAATATTCAATTCGCTTCTTCTTTAATTCATTCTTTCTTCTCTACTTCTGATATTCTGATTATGACAAGCGTATTACACTGCTGTAATGACCTCTTCTCTAATTCTTTTAGCCCTAGAGTGAATCCCCCAATTCACTCTATGTTCTTGAAGCCATATGGCGATGATTCTTGAATTTGACTCCACCAAAATTTTGATGGTACTTTCGCTGAATTTTCTACCTATCTTTATGATTGTGGGGAAGGTCTCATACAATTACCATGACCTTCCCTTGTGTCCTCATGATTGAGGAGTTGATCCTTGTTTTTCCTTGGACCATTGGAAACCAAAAGGGTAAGATTTTGAGGGGAAATTCTTGGGTAACTCTCATGAGAGGGTAACCAATTGGCAACCTTTTATTTTCTGTTAATTCATTGGACCCTTCCCAAAACCTTTCTTGATTGTAAATTCTTTCCCTAGGGTGAATCTTTATTCTCCCTAGTCTTCCCATGGGATATTAGGATTTCTTTCCTTTAAATTTATTTACATTCTTTCCTCTCATTGGTAGACCCTTCCTAATTCCATTCTTGATTTTGAAATATTAATGAGATGTTCCTTTATCTATCTTGGGTTGTTTTTGTAAGAGTTAATTATGGGTAACTCTCATGGGAGGTAACCAACTCTTATGAGAGGTAACCATATCTGAGACCATAATGTTCTTTTATCTGTTGGAAACTTCCCAACACCTTTTTAGATTGTGCATTCTTTGTTTCTCTTTCCCAAGGGTGAATCTTGATTACCCCTAGCCTTTCCATGAGAGCCATCAGTTTTGTTCTGAATCTGCGCACCGAAGAGGGGTGAATTAGTTGAAATACCTAATGAACTCCTGTGCTCAATCCAATTATATTTTCCGAAACTAGACTTCTTAATGGACTTTCAGGAGAAAACCCCACTCAATATGACCCCATATAACCTTTCAAATCCCTGTCCGAAGTTGCTGAACTATGTCTGACAAATCCTGCTTGCGCATCAAAGAAGATGAGCTTAGTTGGTGGACCTAATGAACTCCCATTCGTGATCTGAAAGTATCTCTGGAAACTAGACTTCTTGATTGACTCGTAGAAGAAAACCTCATTCAATTTGACCCTGTATAGCCCTCCGAATCCCTGTTTGAACCTTGCTGTCCTGATTGGTCAATTCATTGGTCGATTGGACCAACAGACCAATCAATCGACCAATGGTGTCTGAATTTATCAATTTGGTCATGTCTCTTCTATTTAAGTCTAATCTCGGGAATACTCCGCCTCATCTGCCTGCTAAGCCTCTGGAACGAGTTAGAACCCTAATCTAACCCATTCCCTTGCATTCTTTGATGATCTCTCACAAAGACTTGAAGAATTCTTCATCCTCCTACGGCAAAGGTATGATTTCACTCACTCTTTCTTCTATCTCTGATTTTCTTTCTTTAATTCTGTTCTTCGTTGAGATCAAGAAGAAGATGATGCACTCTTGCAACCATATATTCCATGATCTCATCATGTCCTTTAAGATCCATGATCATCATTATGATCTTAACCTCAGCCAGTGGAATCTTTGAAAACCCTAACCCTAATCCTTTGAAACCCTAACCTGGGTGATTATCTGGAGAACCTTTTGGTAACCTCCCATGTGAGGGAAACCTCATGGGCAATGTTTCTATTAACCTAAACTAGATTTCCTATGATTTCTTGTTATTTTCTTGATAACAATCATTCCCTCTCTTTCCGTGATCATAACCTTTTTATGGGACCCATAAGGTTGAAACCCTAATTTCTTGGGTCAAATCAAGAACCCATATTTTGACCATGATTTGATGATTTTATCTTCCCATATGATTCTAATACATCCTAGGAAGTTCCCCTTCGAATTTCGGATCAATCCGACTTCAAACGAAGAAGTTATGGCCAAAACAGTTTTCACTATCCTGTACTGACTCGATTGGTCGACTGATTGGTCGACTGGGTCAGTAGACCAATCAATCGACCAATGAAGACAGTAGCTTCAATTTTCGCTCAGTTTGATTCTTTTGCTCTCTAATCTTTTAGGCATCTTTCCTAATGTTATATCTATGATTGTTAAGGGTTTATTTGCTAAGTTTGGAGCCTCTCTCTTTGATCTTTGGATTATCTTCGGCGATAATCAAGGTAAGGACAGTTAATTCCTTAACTACATAGATTGCTTGTTCTCTGGTTTCCACTTTATGAAACTATGAGATTACCTACTATTATTGCATTTTAATTCTGATCTCCTACTGTGAGAACAGTAGCACTTGGTTATATCATCTTTTTCATTATTTATGTTCTATGAATTACTTATTACTGCTTAATCTGATGTTGCTTTTACATTCCCTTTTATATGATGAACTACTGGTTGTGTATGTCATGAATGATCTGAGAATGTGTTTGATTAAGTTTGGTTTGGGATTGGGAGGTATCCTTTTGACACTTCTGTCCTTGGACATTATCGGAAATACTATGGGATGTTTCCGGGGTTGCCCATCGACACTTTCCCAAATCAATGGTTGTCATACCTAGGGATGTCTAGCAGTGTTTGACTAGGATATACCCCTGTTATATCAGACCCGATTCAGAAGGGTATTGAGACCGAACGACCCGTGGTAGCAATGGGGATTCACGGGCGCTCAAGACCGGTGAGTTATATCCATGAGAGGACGGGAATCACATTGTGGGGACCATTTATTGGAGGGTTGCATATGGCTAGACTTGGGCTCATGGGCGCTCGAGACCGGTGAGTTATATCCGTGAGGGGACATGAGAGCTTCCCGTTTACCATATGTGGATAACCAATAGGGTTGATGAGTCCGATGAGTAATATCCGTGACTCTAGTGTGAAGGATACCGGGGCGAAGAATGGAGGTATCTGGACTTGAGTTGATGTAATTAAGTAGATGACTTGCATTAGGCTAGGCTTTTCCCTGACATTCGCCGGTACTTATGCCAAATGGTTGTGAGAGAGTGTGTTGACTTAACCCCCTACCATGGTTTGTCCTGAGGGATGCAGGACCCATTACCAACCGGCTGCCCAAGATATCTTAAATGGTTGAGGGAACCCAAGATATCTTATATGGTTGAGGGTGTGAGCGGATTTTCCTTAAGAAGTACGGTGCTATGACTTAATGCATGTCTACCATAGAGACCAGCATACATAGAGTTTAGATGCATACATACCTTACTTGTTTCATATTGCATTGCATCTTGTTATGGTTTGCTTCCATGTTATTCATGTTGTTATGGATTAACTTGCCTTACTGAGTTTCTTTCGAAACTCATTCCTTTTTTTTGTACAATCTGTTGTTAGACTTCTCTACAGGTTCGGATTTCTTTGACGGTCCATATAAGGAAGCGCAAGGTGAAGAAGATGAAGACTGAAGGAGAAGAAGAGCTGACTGAAGATGTGGAATAGTTTTCTCTAATTCTTCTAGACTTATCTTTTACTTTACTTGTATTAGCTTAGAGCTTTATTTAGATTTCGATCTACCTTCCGCATGTGTTTGTAGGGTATATTTCCGTTATACTCTACAGTTGTCTTTTGATTTGGTATCTTGTTCTTCCGCACTCTGATATTCTATAGTGATCCTTCTGAGATCCTTTCTTGACTTTTATTATAAATTACTTGAACATTATGATTTGTTCTTGCTTTTGATTATGTTATTGTGCGAAATGGATATGATTGTTCCTAAACTTGATCTTTAGGGCTGTGGATCACACTCTCGGGTATGCCAGTTAGGGTACCGGCTGGGAGGATGTGACACAAGTCGTGCTTTATATCTTACGACTTCATTTTTCTCATTTCTCTTTCGCACAAAAACCCATTTGTACCCCACTGGCTTTACACCTTCAGATGTTTGGACTACAGGTCCAAAAACTTTACGTTTTTCAAGTGAATTCAATTCTGCTTGAATTGTGTCTTTCCATTTTAGCCAATCATTTCTTTGTTTACATTCATTCATGGATTTAGGTTCAAGACCCTCGTCTTGTTTCATTATTTCAACCAAAGCATTATATGCAAAAATGTTGTCGACAACTATATCTTTTCAGATCCATTTTTTCCTATAGTGACATAACTAATTGAGATCTCTTCATTATTTTCAAGTACCTGAACCTCTTCTAAAGTTTTATGGAAAGTTATGCCTTCAGAATTTTCATGATCAATTGTCTCTATATCATGACCAATTGTTTCCATATTATGATCATCTTGATCATTTGCTTCCTTTCTTTTTCTAGGATTTTTATCCTTGGAACCGATTGGTCTTCCACGTTTTAAACGTGTTTTAGTCTCATTTTCACTAATAGATTGTCCTGCAGAGACATCAATTTGAATTGGAGCATTCATAACTGGAATATGAGATTTAGTAATTCTTGGCAAGTCAGTAAAAGCATCTGGCAGCTGATTTGCAATATTTTGTAAATGAACTATCTTTTGAATTTCAAGTTCACATTGCTTAGTACGAGGATCTAAATGAGATAAAGATAATGCATTCCAATCAATCTCTTTTTCCAACTGTTTATTCTCTCCCCCTAATGTTGGAAAAATTGATTCATCAAAATGACAATCAACAAATCTTGCTTTAAATGAATATCCAATCATTGGTTCTAGATATTGAATTATAGAGGGAGATTCATATCCAACATATATTCCCAACTTTCCTTGGGGACCCATCTTTGTGCGTTGTGGTGGAGCAATTGGAACATAAACAGCACAACCAAATATTCTAAGATGGGATATATTTGGCTCCTGACCATAAGCCAATTGTAATGGAGAGAATTTCTGATAACTTGTTGGCCTGATGCGTACAAGTGATGCTGCATGTAAAATAGCATATCCCCATGCCGACATAGGGAGTTTTGTTCTCATAAGCAATGGTCTAGCTATTAATTGGAGACGTTTAATAAATGATTCTGCCAGACCATTTTTGGGTATGAACATGAGCAACAGGCTGTTCAACTGCAATTCCAGTTGACATACAATAATCATTAAAATCCTGAGATGTAAACTCACTAGCATTATCAAGACGAATTATCTTTATTGTATAATCTAGAAATTGTGCTCTTAATCGAATTATTTGAGCAAGCAATCTTGCAAATGCCAAATTGCGACTTGATAATAAGCATACATGTGACCATCTTGTAGATGCATCTAATAAAACCATATAATATCTAAATGGTCCACATGATGGTTGGATGGGTCCACATATATCACCCTGTATACGTTCCAAAAATGCAGGGGATTCAAATCCAACTTTAGCTGGTGATGGTCTAGTAATAAGTTTCCCTTGAGAACAAGCAACACAAGAAAATTCATTGAATTGAAGAATCTTCTGGTTCTTCATTGGATGACCATGTGAATTTTAAAAAAAATTTCGCATCATATTCGACCCGGGATGGCCCAACCGGTCATGTCAAATAATAAAATTATTGGAATCAAAATTCTTTTGATTCACCAAAGCATGTATTTCAACCATGTGAATATTTGTGTAGTACAAACCGAAAGAAAAAGCAGGTAATTTTTCCAAAATATATTTTCTACCTGTCACTTTTGTAGTAATACAAAGATATTCGGTTTTACCATCATATGCAATCTCAATATGATAGCCATTTTGACGAATGTCTTTGAAACTTACTACAAAATAATACATCATTGATTTCCAACTTGGTTCCTTTAGGTAATAATAAATTAGCTCTTCTAGAGCCTTCAATTAATTTTGTACTACCACTTATTGTATGAACTTTGGCTTCCTCCATCTTCAAATAAGAGAAATATTTTCTGTCTCTTAGTATAGTATGCGTCGTAGCACTATCTACGAGGCATATATCGTCTTCACTAATCTTGGATCCAATTAAAAATTGAGGGACATCCATATTCTTCATTAAAATGAAAAAGGAATATATCAAAAAAAATGTAGAAAATCATAAAGAAAGGAATAAAATAAACTGATTGAAAACATATCATAAATTTTATTCGAACTCAAATAACAACAAAAAAACCAAATCATCAAATATTGTCTTCAAAGAAGTCTGCAGCATCTAGATGTGTAATGTCTGTGAGACCACCAAAATCTTCTTTATAAGCAAAATTTGCTTCCATATCATTATTTTGGAGAGTCAAATTCGTCTCCACATTATTTTCCTTCTGTTTGATTGAAGTTTGATAAAGCTTGACAAAATATTCTAGAGTACGACAGACACGCATCCAATGGCCTTTCATTCCATATCGATGACAAACATTATCTTTACTCTTTGAAGAGTTACTTTGAGAATCCTTGCGTTTCTCTTGCTTATTTTCATCATAAGGACGATAATTATTCTGTCTTTTTCCTCGTCCATGTCCATGTCCAAATCCACGTCCACGACCACTACCATGGCCACGATTATAATTTTGTCTTCTTTCATGCTTATTATGAATTGCTGCATTCACTTCAGGGAATGGAGCAGAACCAGTAGAACGAGCTTCATGATTTTTCATTAATAATTCATTATTCTGCTCAGCCACAAGAAGGCATGAGATCAATTCAGAATACTTCTTAAAACCCTTTTCACGATATTACTGTTGTAACAGCACATTTGAAGCATGAAGTTGAAAAGGTTTTTTCTAATAAGTCATCATCAATAATAATTTATCCACATAATTTCAACTGAGAACTAATTTTAAAAACTGCAGAATTGTACTCGCTTACAGTTTTAAAATCTTGCAACCTCAAGTGCATCCATTCATAGCGAGCTTTAGGTAGGATTACCGTCTTTTGGTGATCGTACCTCTCTTTTAAATTGATCCACAATTCAAGTGGATCTTTCACAGTCAAATATTCTGCTTTCAATCCTTCATGGAGATGATGGCGAAGAAAAATCATGGCCTTCATCTTATCTTGATTGGATGCATTATTTTTTTTTCATAATTGCATTTCCAAGACCTTTGGCGTCAAGGTGAATCTCAACATCAAGGACCCATGACAAGTAATTCTTGCCTGTTATATCGAGGCCGCAAACTCCAATTTCGTAAGGTTTGACATCATGTAAGCTAATATAAAAGATGAATAAAATTTCAAATTAAAATTATGTAAACATTAAATAAAAAGTGCATCTTCTAATATTTGAAGTAATGAAGATAAAGAGAATATTTGAACATAAAACCAATATAAAATTTACCTCAAAACACAACTAATTTGAGCGGAATCGTACACAATTGCTACTACAGATTTGTGCTCAAAACATGATTACTTCGAGCAAAGTCGTACACAATTACTGTGACAGATTTGTGCTCAAAACGCAACTACTTCGAGCAGAATCGTGCTGATAACGTGTTATAAAATAAAGAGAATATATCAGAGACAAAGAAGAAAAACTAGAACAAGATTAATCAGAAGTGATTCATTCAGTTGAGTGCATTACATATTTATAGTAGAAGGAGCATCTACTCTGATATGGAAATACAATATATGATTCTTGCACACAATAAGATATTCTTGATATGGAAAGATATATTGCCGCCAAAGATAGAAGGTGCATAGAATGGAAATATTGACTGCCACCATTGCATGTTGAGATCATTGTTATCTGCAATAAAGATGGGAATGTGAATCACCAAGATTATATGCTGAGGTGGTTGAGATCTTCAATTGGAAGTATTGTCTATTGAGGGGTGATGGATATCCACAATCAATATTATTTATAACAAGTGCCACTTTTTTGTTATAATCTTCTTTTGCTAAGGCTCACGTGTTCTCTCTTTTTGTTTTTCCTCTCTAATTTTGTTGGATGCCGTGTCTCTTGCTGATCTTGAAAGTGTGCTAGGTGTTGTGTATATATTATGCTATATTTCTACTAGGATCGTAGACAATTTTTTCATAGTTTATTAATGCTTAGCATGTGAATTCTGAGTTTATTATTCTTCTTTGTTGATCTAATTTTGCCATATATTTCATCTTCATTAAAATTTTACCCATCTCCCCTTTCCTCGGTGTTATTATGAAGATCATTTCCTGGAATATTAGAGGAATAAATGGGAAATTCTCTCTACAATGTCTCTACAAATTGCTTGAAAAATATAACCTTGATATCTTGTTTCTCTGTGAAACAAAATGCTCGAATCATGCCAAGCTGTTTGAATCCCATAAATTCAAATTCAAAAATTTCTACTCCGCTTTCTTTTGCAGCAGCAGAGGGCTAAAAGGCCTCAAAGGAGGGATTTGGGTTCTGTCTAGACTACAGGTGCAGATATCTATTGTTCAAAAGGAGGATGGATTGCTGGCTATTAGATGTGAGGGCACGACACCTTGGATTATCATCTTCATTTACGCTCCACCAACCTACTGTGAGCGTAAATTGTTCTGGACAAGCTTGACTAACTTTATTCAAAATCTTGACCTACCTTTCATGGTTGTGCGGGATTTCAATGAAGTTCTCTCAAGCAAAGGAAAACTGGGAAATGGTTTCAAACCTCCACCATCTCAACCCTTCCTTCTTGACCTTATCTCATCCTCATCCCTGTCGGAAATTTTTGCTCCGGGGAACTATTTTACTTGGAGTAACAAACAAAAACCACCGACCCTAGTTAAAGAAAAATTGGATTACATTCTTGGGAACCCGTGGTGGATCTCAATGTTCCCTGGAGCAAGGGCAGAAAAATTACCGGCAACTTGCTCCGACCACAACCCAATGCTACTGACTGTTCGTTCTAGTCACTCGCGGGGCAAAAGATTTTTTCAGTACCAGATTGCATGGCACTTAGACCCTCATTTTTCAAAAGCGGTCAAGCACGCGTGGCAGCAAGTGAGGGTGAAGCTTTGGAAGGTAAGTTGGCCAATCTCTCTCGTTTTCTTCAGAACTGGAACAAAAACGAGTTCGGGAACATCTCTCAGTTGTTTTGGAATGTCTCGGAGGAAATTGACCTGTTGGACTCAAGGTCGAACCCCGACTGGAGGGCAATTACGGAGAAGAAAAAAAATCTCTCCTGGGCCCTCAATGCCGAAGAACTTTTCTGGTTCCATAAATCTAGAAACTCTTATCTTTTGGAGGGAGATAGAAATACCCAATTTTATCACTTAACCACCAAAGTTCAATCTTTCAAAAGAATAATTAATTTAATTTACTCCAACGGATCCACTGTTTCCCAACCATCTGAAATTGCACAGGCCTTCTCTGATTACATGAAAAACCTTTACACCACCTCCAACCCGCTTGATACCACATTCGTAGAATCCCTCTTCCGACCCCTTGATTCTACTAGACTCTTGAATTTGGCTGACCCTCCATCGATGGAAGAAATCAGACTGGTTGTGTTTTCTTTGGGACCTTACAAAGCCCCGGGTGCCGATGGTTTCAATGCTTGTTTTTATCAAAAGTACTGGGATCTAATTTGTGAATACATTTATAGCTTTGTAATATCTTTCTTCACACATCAAACTCTACCTTGGGGGGTCAATCACACCCTTCTCTGTTTCGTCCCAAAAAAGGAAAATGCTTCTTAAATGCCGGATTTTAGACTGATAAGCTTATGCAATGTCAGCTATAAAATTTTGGCCAAAATCTTAGCAAGTAGATTAAAAACTTTGCTACATTCCTTTATTTCTCCACTCCAAGGGGCCTTTGTTCCAAGGAGGCAGATTTCGGATAATATCTCACTTGCACATGAAATTCTTCATTTTATGTCTCATACCAAAGGCAAGACGAGATATGTTGCTTTGAAACTGGATATGTCAAAGGCCTATGACCGTGTTGAATGGCAAGTTATTAGCTGAATTTTTTTCTTTCCAAGGCTTCGGCCATAAATGGTGCAGTCTCCTGAATAAGTTAATGTCAACAGCCTCATTCTCCATCAAACGAATTGGAACCCCACATCATTGGTTCACTGGTACTAGAGGAATTAGACAAGGTTGTCCCTACCTGTTCCTTCTAATCATGGAGATTCTATCTAGATTACTCAATGAATACAGAAGGTTAGACCTCATCAGAGGAATCAAAGTGGCTAGAAATGCACCAAAAATTTCTCATCTATTTTTTGCTGATGATACGATTATCTTTTGTCGTGCGGAAAAAGAAGATATTCTGTCTGTCAAAGCGGTTCTGGAACTATTCTCTGATATTACTGGGCAAGAAATTAATCTTCAAAAAAGCGGTGCTTTCTTTAGCAGGAATGTCGGACAACAACTCCGTACACAATTTTTGTCCTACATGGGGGTAAATGAATTGAAAAATGATTCAGTATATTTGGGAAATAACATAGTGCAAGGAAGAGCTAAGACCAAATCTCTCAAATTCATTTTGAGAAAAATTCAGTCAAAATTTACAACTTGGAAAGCAAGCAGCCTTTCTTTTACAGGCAGAGAGGTACTTATCAAATCAGTATTACAACCAATGTCTCTCTACCAAATGCAGTGTTTCCAATTTTCTAAATCCATCTGCAAGGAAATTGATTCCCTATGCCACAAGTTCTGGCTAGGGCATCCCACCAAATCAAAGCAGTTAAGCCTAATCTCATGGAGAAAGTGCTACCAACCAAAAGAGGCAGGAGGCCTAGGTTTCAAAAGAATGGAAGATGTAAATAGTGCACTTCTACTAAAACAAGGATGGAGAATCCTTTCTGAACCTCAATCATTATGGACCAAAACACTTGCAGCTAGATACTTCTCTAACTCAAGTATTTTTCACCCAAAAGTTAGGAAAAAAGGGGGATCTTGGCCCTGGAGGAGCATCTGTAGTATTCTTCAACTTCTGCAACAAATGGTAAGGCGACAAATTGGAAATGCCACTAACACCTCCTTCTGGTATGATCCATGGCAACAACTACCTACCACCATTGTAGAACAAAATCCTGAGGAAGATATATGGGACACTAAAGCAACTGTAGCACAAATGCTGCAAAATGTTCAGATAAACAGGGAGTAACTCTCTTCTCTCCACAACTACAATCAAATTTTTAATAACCTCAATATTTCTTCTACAGATGACAAATGGGTTTCGGAGATCTCTTCAACGGGGCAATTCACAGCCAAGTTAGCAGCCAAAGCATTGATGAAACAAAACCAATCAATTACAACAGAACCCTCAACATGGTGGAGGTTTTTTTGGAAATTACCAATCCACCCAAAATTTAAATCTTTCTTTTGGAGCTTACTGAATTCAGGATTACCGGTGAAAGCAATCCTCTTACAATGGCTGGCGGTGAACCCAACGTGCGGACTATGTGGAAGCAGAAATGAAACCATATGGCATATGTTTCTATCCTGCGAATGGACTAAGAGGATCTGGGCGGCTGGAAGACTGGGACTCAGAACTGAATCAATAGCAGAAAGCTCAATCACAAATTGGGGCATTACAATCTTAAACAATGATCAATAGGATTACACAACAAAGCGGTGGTGTCTCTCCATTTTCATTATTACTTGCTACTTCATATGGGTGGAAAGAAATAACGTAGTTTTCAAAAAACAGTCACCAAACCCATACAGAGTCCTCACCAACATCAACACTTGGATTCATAGCTTACAATTGGATGGCTTTGTGGATTTAGTAGCCGTATCCAATCAGGAACACAATTATTTCTCTCCAAAGACCACTAATAAAGTAAAGGTAATTGATAATACTAATTTTAGAATTTTATTGTGTGTAGGGGTACATCACAAATCTCTAGGAGAGTCAAGCTGGAGCGTGGGGGATATTGCGGAACCAAATGAAGTGGACCTGATAAAGCTAAGCAATGGAAGGAAAATGGATGGGGATGAAATAGAGGCAGCTTTCATGGCAATTTGGGAGGGTCTGAAGCAAGCAAAAAAATATCAACTCAGCATCAAAAAAATATGGTGCAATCAACCGATAGTAGTGCAATTACTATCCAAACTAGATCAGTCTATATGGCCACTCATTCATACTCCAATTTTGGTTAAAATTCTTCTTGACATAAACAGTATCTCGGTCTGTAACTTTAAATCCACCACCCTTCTACAAACCTTAATTACGGACATACATAGTAATAGGTTAATTTCTTTCCCTAAAAATCCGGCAGATGAGTCAATCCGGATAAGAAGTTGTAACAGTTATAACTCCTTTTAGTAATTTATATTTTTTTTTATGATTAAAAATTAAAAAAAATAAAAAAATAAAAACTTAAGAATAAGCATAGAACTTTTGAATTCTTGCAACTCTATCTTTGAAAATGATATGTTTTAATAACTTGATCATGATCAACTCCCTTACACTTTTCCATTGCAATATCTTACATGCAAATAGAACCTACGCAACTCCTAATCAATCTCAATCACTCATTTAAGTAAGTTTTCTCAAAGAAAATATATTGACGTGCAGAAATGTTATAGAGGATTTTACATGTCAAATATACCTCAACCTTGCCAGAAAGTTTAAAGCTTAAAGCATAGAGTTGATTATAGACATATTATGCAAGAGTTGATTAGTGAATTGTTTTTTTGAAATTTCCTTAGGAACCCACTTCCAATGTGTGAAATACTAATATTAGACCTTTCCTTAGTTAGAAATGTCATTGTGTTTTTATGTTTTTTCACTTGTTCTTGTCTTTGTAAGGAATTAAGATAGACTCTATATTAATACCCACTAGCTAGTCTTTTTGCTTTAACATAAATATAGAAATTTTGTAATCATTATTTGATCATGTCCATAATAAATCATGGCTCCACCTGTGGAATTGATCTATCACTTCATTTCTTGTAAGTTCATCTTCTCATATTAAATAGATTTGTTTTCAACTTTCTCATGCCCCATAGTTGGTAGGTTTGATTAGTAACCACAGGGTCCTGTCCATGTGTACTTGTTCTCAATCACTTCCAAGTCTTCTTAATTTTCTGTTAGTTGGCAAGTTAGATTTCCATCTCACGTTTATTAATAAGAAGAAAACTAATTTTTAGGTGCAAATGGACAAACCAAGTTTCTCATTTTATTTATTCCGAAATACTGGCTGTGGACTGTGGTTGGTACACAACAAGAAGCTGGGATTTAAACCACTCTATTTAAACCAAATGAGTTTCTAGGGGTTGTACTAGGGGTGCAAGTTTGGCCCTGGCGGCCCTAACCCGCCGCTCTAAGCCTGCCCTGAGCTCGAATAGGGCTTGGGCTAAAGATTTTGGCCCTAAGGGCGAGTTAGGGCCAATGGCGGGCTTGGGATTTTCTCTTGGCCCGCCCAGCCCATCCCAGCCCATCCCTGATTTGACCCTAATTCTAGCCCTGATTTTGGCCCTAATCTCGACCCTGATTCTAACCCTGATTTTGGCCCTGATTCTGACCCTGATTTTGGCCTTGATTTTGGCCTTGATTCTAACCCTGATCTTGGCCCTGATTTCTGGCCCTAATTTTGACCCTGATCCTGGCCCTGATCCTGGCCCTAATATTGGCCTTGATTTAGGCCCATGATTTTGGCCCTGATTTGAGTCTGGACCCTCCACCCATATGCAGAGGAATTAATTATAATCCACATGGATGAATATTTAACACGTGCCAAATTTTAAAAACATGATCATGTTTTGTAAAAAATTAGTAAAAATAAATTATATATTCATTACCAATGTAGTAAGCGTCCATCTGATTTTGGCCCGATCCTGACCCTAATTTTGGTTCTAGTCTTAATGTTAATTTGACCCTGATTATGTATTAGATTTTTACCCTAAGCTTCACATTAACATTGATATAACTATAAGTCTCGACTTTGACCTTCAGTCATTTTGATCATATTAGACTATGAGTTTACTTTTTATATTATTTTTAAGATAATTTTTATTTTTCGAACTAAGTCTTAAATCATTGAATTTTTTTGGGGGGATTATGACGAGATAATATATTATAAATAATAAAAGCTAGTATATAGAGAATTAATATCTAACAAATCTAGAGCCCAACTTCTCATCATGAATATTGACATCTTTCTTTTGCCTCCAATGTGATATTTCAAAAAAAAGGGGAACAAATTATTAAGGAGAGATAGCTATGTTTGTAACTAAAATATAATTTTCTTTAACTACGAAAAAAATATCAATACTAAATTATTGTTGATTTACTTGTTAACAAAGTTTTGAATATGATTTTTTTTTTTTTTTTTTTTTTTTTGTTGAATTAGGATATCAATGGGAGGGGTTTTCAATTTCCATCACCAAAGTAATGGGAGAGGTTTTCAATTTCTATCATCAAAGCAATGAGAGCAATGAGAGACTTTCAGAGATCAATATAGAATTATGGAGTATGAATTTATTTATGTTTAAAGCAACATTATCAACTTATTGATTATTTTATCATTTTGTATGAGCTTGAATCATCTTATATTTCTATGATTTTACTTTTAGTTTTACTTATGATATTTTTATTTTTATTATTATTATATATTTTTTTATGAATTTACATTTGATATTTTAGGTCCAAGGATAGGATCAATTAAGGCTTGGGCCAAGATAGGGTCAATTAGGGCCAGGGACAAGACTAATCAGGGTCAGGGCCAATTAGGACCAAGGACAAGGTCAATCAAGGCTAATTAGGGCCAATCAGGGCTAGGGACAGAGCCAATCAAAGCTAATTAGGGCCAATCAGGGCTAATCAGGGTCAGGGCCAATTAGGGCCAGGGACAGAGCCAATCAGGGCTAGGGACAGGGCTAATCAGGGCCAACCCATCCCGACCTGATCCAATTAGGGCCAATTAGGACGGGAATGGGCTTGGCTTGACCCTATAGGGCTTAGGGCCAGGGACAATAATCCTTGGCCTTGAACTAAGGTCAGGGCGAGAATGAGCTCAGATTAGAACATATAGGGCTAGGCTTGGGATTGCAAAAGCTCGACCCAATTGCAGCCCTAGGTTGTATGGTAATGTTTTTGTCAAGGAAGGAAAAATCGACTATGTTTCACATTTTGGAGGCTGGCAACATGAAAAGGGCAGTGATACCGGATTTTACCAAATGTTGGTGAAAAATCGATGTTTTAACGTTTTTATCAAAATTTCCTGATATTTTGGCGATTTTTAATTGGTATCAACAAAAATTCTGAAGAACCTATAGGACAATTTGGACACGTTTCATCTCTTACTGGATTTCAATGTTTTGTTGAAATCAGAAATGACATAATTATGTAAGCCGCTCCAACTACAAGTAGACCTTAAATTTAAACCGTTGGATCTATAAACATCGTTAGTTATGGTGAATCTAATAGTGGAAATAAAAGGATCAATTGACTTTCTGAGATGACAGGGTTCCTATCAGGGTTCCAAAAGGACAGGGCTGACAAAGCATGGGTGGCATGTGACAAAAGCAGCGTCCCTCAAATTTCCATGAAATTTAAAATAAAGAAGACAAACAGTCACATCTTAACGTTTAATGCTTACAAGCAAGGAACGATAGTTCGTTCAAATCGCTCGGTTCGCTGGGCGAAATATCGCCAAGATTTCGTCGATATTTCGCCCCAAATTGTTATTAAAAATTCAAACCCACATGCGTTTTGGTTTTTTTTACATAAAATAATATTATGTGAAAAGTCGATTAGTCAAATCGGATTTATGTTTGCTTTAAGGGTTTTTGTTTTTTGTGCTTTTTTAAACAATTTTATGGTCATTTAAGAGCCACGTGACATGAGGCTCAAATGCCAAAAAGGTAAAGAGGTATGATTTACCAAATGTTTATACTTTCATAAATGACTGAGAATGACGATTGCGTGTACATAATCTCATCTTCATCTTCTCATCTTCATCTTCACCATGGACGGTCGATCGGACGAACTCTCGTCAGCAGTCGCTAGAGCCTAGAAGTCACCGCATCTACATCTAGATGATAAAGCGAAGCTCAGGTAGGCTCAGGTAGGCACCCTAGGTTTCGTCGCCTCCATTCTTCTCCCTGCTTCTCCCACGGCTATCGCTATTGCTGCTGCTGCCGGTGGTGCCTTTGGGCGCCGGTAAAAGACATACTACCACCACCAACACCAAAGGCAGCACTGATGAAGACCTGGAGTTCCCTCGGATTGACGGAGAGAAAGACGAGAAAGACTGAAAGAGGCGATCAGTGTTGATTTTCCAGTGAGATGTCGCCGGATTTCGCCGGATTTCGCTAGTTCGGCAAGATATCGCCGAAAAATCGGCGATATCCGACAGATATCGTTTCGCCCCCTGGTTTCGTTTCGCCGGGGGGCGAAACTGGCGAATTTTGCCGAAATAACTTTCCATGCTTACAAGCCCATCACAACACGCTATCATATTTAAAAGGAAAGCGTATGAGCACTGAAAAGGTGCACTCAAGGTGGACCAGCCCTAAATGTGTGCAGTAAAGCATGTGAGGTTAGTACGATTTTTTTTTGTTTTTGGGTTTGCCAACCCCGGTTTATAAACCGGTGTTCGACCCGCGTCGCACACCTAGCTGTGGTGGGTAGAGAATTTGGACTCCATTATATCAGCATTTGGGTTTTTATTTATCATGATTGAGCGAGAATCTTTATTAATAATCATATCCTACTTACTATCATACTATCATATTTCATATCATATTATTATTGTTATTATTATTATTATTATTATTATTATTATTATTAACTATTATTACTATTATAAAAGCACGAACTAGAGAATGTTGGCTACATTTTCTTTCATAAAATACCCTCAATATCATTCCAATTGGATAGGCTTAATATGTCTGTAATTGAAGTTTTCTTATTATATTAATTTTAATTAATAATTAGGGATATTAAATTACTATTGCCCCCCTTCACTTCTAAAGGTGTTAAAAGGCCGATAAGTTTAGAAATGTAATGTTGATTTTTCCCTTCATATATTTATTGATGTCACCTTGTACTATAGCTTAATTATTATTTTATCCACTGTACTTTTACCGTTTCTTACCTAAACTCAGACTTTGCTCGAAATTACTAATATGCCCCCTGTAATTAAGTTTTCTTAGTTAATTGATGACATACCATCTTTCTATTCTTTTAAAAACTCCAAAATAACCTAAGATTTGTTATTACTTAGTTACCTATATCACCTCATTTGGATCCAACACTTAGACGTCCAAAATGACTAGATTAAAATGGCAAAATCAGTATTCTTATATGATTATTTTAAATGCATATAATATTATTTTTTTAGCTTCCTAATTCTAGCAAAGGGAAAAATAAACATTGAACATTCTTCCTTTAATAGGTTTTAAGCACCACGAGAGGTGAGGGGGCAATAGTTATTTAACTTTCCACCATTGTGTCAATCAAAGCTACCAGTTAATTAAACGAGCTTAATTGTAGCGGGCATTAGTAATCTCAAACTAAGTGTAAAGTTGGATTAATATTTTTAAAAAGTACAAAGATAAGGTAGTAACTTAAGCTTTCGTACAAGCGGGCCTTTGTAATTATTCCTAATAACTAATATTAATTAATACCACTATCTCCTTCTATCTCATCCCCTCCCTATTAGAAAATGAAATGATCCTCAAACTAAAATTTACAATTATTTTTTTAATTGTTTATTTACCCAAAAAGAAAAAAAAACATAAGTTTTATTTCTCTACTCCATCCACCATACTTCGACCAAACCCCACATCATTGAGATCCTTGTTGAAAAGTCGAGAAAGAAAATACAATAGCAAAAGCAAGGCAGAGTCCAGAATTTGGTTTCTTTGCTTTAGGTGAGCATGCCAAGAAATGAATCTTATAGATTGCCCTTCTTCCTCTTTATGGTTATTACTATTTTTAATTTTTGTTGTACCTTTTTTATTTCTCTTTAAGCGCTAGAAAACAAGGGCGCTTTGATTGCCTAAGCTGTGACGTATTAAAAGAATACAACTTGTTTAATCACATTATCTCATGCATTGAAGGGAATACCAACATTACATCGCATCTCTCTCTCCGTCTCAACTGCACTTCTAATCTTTTGCTTTGAATTTCAAATTCAAAGATACGAAACAGGTGCATTTGCATGTATATTTTTACTAGTTTAGTTAGAAATTCTAGATCATCCCATTCTCCATGATATAAATACCACCCTTGTAACCCAATCCCCCCCCCCCCCAAAAAAAAAAAAAATCAAATTATATCGGTTTGTGTTCTTGCTCACTGTTACATAGTTGCGCACTAGTTCTTCATGATTATTTTGTGGTAAATCTTCTTTGTATTGGTTTCAAGATAAACTCTCGAAGACGAGTAGGCTGTCCTCTTACTTGGGTTGAAGACCTTCTAAATGAATCTGGTAGATGGAATACTACCCTCATTCGTAACCTCTTCACCCCAGGATATGCGCTCTATTCTTAAGATCCGCCTTGCGCAGGTAAGAGGTTATGATTTGCAGCTACGGGGCCTTCTGGTAATGGTTGTATTCTATTAAATCTTCATATCAATCACTATACTAGGAAAGACGGTTTAAAAAAAAAGATTCATTATTTTTTAAACAAAATTTTATGTATATAATACGCAAGATTTGAAGCCACAATCTCTTTATTAAGAAGCATGGATCTTAAAAACCGATCATCCCTATATTGGCATGAGATTCATTATTACTATCTATCACATTTATTTTTTCATAATGATAAGATAAAATTTCTTCACAATACCAAGCACAATTTCACCCTCAGATGAACTATCATACAGTTTTGTAAGGAATGGTCCTTTCGGTTTCGAATTCAAAAGTTTGGCCACTTTCCACTCAATGGAAAACATAATTATGTGCTGCTCTTACTCTTACTCATGCCTACAAAACAAATTTCAGACATGGGCTGACTCAGTGGTTGGGAAGCCACCTTGATGATTAAATCAATAAGAGCACCTCCAAAGAACTTTGGAAAGCAGCAGAGCTACTTGGAGGGAAATGATTCAAAAATTACATTTTCTTTGTGTTATGCTTTGATTCATATGGGGTTTACCTCTCATTGCCAACAGTTGGATCAATTCACAAGTCCCATTTGTAGACATCTGATCATACGGTTTCCTCCCTCAGTTTCCATATGGGGCATGATTGCCTATCTTGAACTTGGCAGGATCACGTTTCTTCCTATAGCTGTTGAGTTCCTTTGTGATCAAGGCACCTTTGGGTTTAGTTCTGGAACCGGTCCCAACCCGGGCTATTGTACCACCGTGATTCGACCCGGTTGGCTACTATTTTTTACTTATCACCAAAAAAAAATTTCATTATTTTTGTAATAGGCAAAAAGAATTTTATATATATGGCAAATGAGGATATTACATATGCCATTTGCATGCTTTGAAGCCATAATCTCTTCATTAAGAAGCATGGATCTTAACCAATCAAATCCTACATTGGCATGAGATTCATTATTACTAGCTATCACAATTACTTTTTCATGATGATAAGATAAAATTTTCTCACGATACCAAGCACAATTTCATCCTCAGATGAATTATCATACAACTTTTCAAGGAATGGCCCTTTCGGTTTCGAGTTCGAAAGTTTGGCCTCTTTACACTCAATGGATAACAGACTTATGTGCTGATTTTGATCGCAATGAATAAGATTGCTAGGTAACTTTTCAAGGATGATGCATTTTTCCTCCCCACACTTGCCTCATAGAAACCTCCTCCCATGATTGAAAATGTTCATCTAGGACTCAGGCAGCCTTCTTGTTCAGGTTGTTTACAAGCCGACCCATCTGAAACCTCCAAAGCAAGAAATAAACTAAACCAAAACCAACCAAAGTCCACAACCAAACGGTCCCTTCATTGTTCTTCAACCTAGGCCACTCTATTTCTTCTATGCTAAACTCTTCTACATCCATATTCCTAGCTATACCCTTGTCAAACTTACCATATACAACATAAGCCCTATCATCCTCTCTTAGTGTAACAGTAGTTGGAAACCTTTCCTCATCAAGGGCAATTTCGTCATATACCTCAGCCTCTCCCCAGCCAACCTCGCTTTTGAGCAACCACGCCGTCGTCTGCGAGACAATCACCATAGCGCCATCGCTTCTAACGGCAATGCCATCATTCCCGCCCATCAGGTCCTTCTCAATATTCACCACCGACGCTGTGTCGTTGACGGTGAAATATCAACACTTCTCCGCCTCCCAATTTTTTGAAATTCCCCCTATTCACTTCCCAAAATTTGAAATTTCCCCTCTAACACCTTTTCCATGCATGAAATATAAGTACTTGAACTCCTATTTGAATAAAATTTTTTATGAGAAAGATAATGGGTAGAAAATCTGTTGTGTACTAATGTGAAACATTGGTATCTAACCCCTTTCGATGTTAAATCTTGACTCCACCTCTAGATACATACCATTTAGATGCATGATTACCCACAAAGAAGAAGAAAAGGGAGATAAATTGAGGGGAGGGGTTTGTTTGTATAATAATAAAAGATACAAGCTATACACTGTTTGAATACATAATATACCAATATTAGTTTAGGACACAATGCCAGCTCACCATTTATTTCTTAACTATTAATTGGGAGCTTAATTGTTTGAATATTTTTTTAAGAAGAAAAAACATTGTTCTCTCTTCTCACACTAATTTAAATTGGATTCATGTCGCCACAATTTCTTCATGTCAATTTTCATCAATTTCTCTGTAGAAAGCCAACCCGTGGAAATTGACACATGAGAAAATTGAGGTGATAAAAATTAATCAAAATTAACATGTGATTTTTATAATCTTATCATGCTAGATTATTATTATTATAATATCTAAAAAACACTACACAGTGACTTCTTTATTGAAGATCCAGCTAAAGCATAGGGTTTGTGGCTTCGTCTTCTAGGTAATAATATTTAAAAATCACTACACAGTGACTTCTTTGTTGAAGATCCAACTAAAGCGTAGGGTTTGTGGCTTCATCTTCTGGACTCGTTCTTCAGCCCATTCTTGTAGTTTTCGAATCTTACAAGGCAACCCACAAACCAAATCCTGGGCTTTCTGGCCTTCACCGTTGAGACCCACAACCTTCTCCAGCTTCCATCTCCCAATCAAGAACTCTAATATGTCCAAGTAATCGGCAATGGTGTAAACACCAAGCTTCTATGTGACAATGGAGAAATGGTTAAAGATATTCGAGTTTTCACCATCGAACATCAAGTAGGCCGGCATCGTAATGTTTGGACCCAAAGTATCAGCAATTGCTAGCATGGCATCTGTGGGGTCTACCTCTAATAGCTTCTCCATCATCCGTTGATACCCTTTTTCATGTCGCTTCTCGTCAGCTGCAATGGTACCACAGATAGTGGCTAACACAGGATCACCGCTCTGCTTTGCCAACAAAGCTGTTTTGCCATGTGATATGAATGTTGCCCGTTCTTGAAATGAAGTGTACGTGATTCCCATGTACGGAGTGATTTTTAATATTGGGCTCTGTCATTAGACACCAAAAGAGCAAATAAAATGTCAAAGATACACAGATGCATTCATGAGTGGTGAAAATTTCAGAATCTAGATGTTTAGTATGTGCTCTTTTCATACTTTTACTACATATTAGAAGGGTTCTATTGATACTCGGAGTCTCACCTCTAATTTATTGTGTTAGCACTCAAAGGTAGACGTAATGTATGGTGGATAAATGTCAGGAAAACACATACATCTTCAAGACTCAAAATCTCAGTCCCACGATGGTAGTGCATGGGTTTTGATGTCATACCATACAAAATAGATATTACTAAAATGTTGGGTCCTCGATAGTTAGTTAATGTGGCTTGTGCTGTCCAACATTGCATGGTAAATTTTAATTTCGATTATTTAAATAAACATGTGGAGATTTCATCTACTTGGGTGAAGAAAAAAGAAAGAAAGGAAGAATATAGAAATCGAACAAACTCGAGTCGTTGCATGATGCAGTCCCAAAACTACACTAAGCAGCACCAGCTAGGACACAACATTTAGTAAGATCCATTTGATTTTACCTAATGCATGCATATCATTAGCTTTAGAGCTTTTGATGTATTAGTCAAAAGTACCTAACATGTATTCACGTAAAAATGCCAGCCAACCCTAGCTTTTTAATATGAAGAATCAATAGCTCACCGTGCCAGCGGTGATAAGGTTTTGTATGGTGCGTTCGACCATATGCATGTTGACTCGTCCAGACAAGTATAAATACTTGTTGAGAAGATCTCCATGCCGGTTCTCTTCAGCCGTCCAAGATCGAATCCAAATTGCATGAGAACGGTCTTCGATTGGCAACTCCAGTTCTCATTGGTTTCACTCTTTTCTAGGGTTTTTGGTCACTGCTGAGATAATAAACTCAATGGCTTTTCTGTGATTGGGAAGCCATGTGGATTCCTACCTGCTAGTCCCAGAAAGGGAAAGTTCCTAGGACTCCACCTTGGTCTTCTACCACTGGAGCTTAGATGAACTGGTTTCACTTTGGATAAATGATGGCCCAAGTCAGTTGAGCCATATCAATGTGCTTGCTTTTCCTTCTGCTTATGCTTGTCTCATGAAATCTTTTAGTAGGTCCGATGGTTTGTTTCTTGAGAGTTTTTTTTTTCCCTTTTTGAGGATTAATTCTGTGGGCACGGTTTGCGTCTGTTAACTCTTTAACCATCATCTTTCACCTCTTTAGGGTTCAACAACACATCCCTAGACGCTTATTTGAAGAGAAAGCCACTAAGTGATTTGAGGAGCTCCACCTTCTCCGGTGGTACAGTGGGGATGTTTGCGATCGGCTGAAATGCAGCAGCCACCACAGCAAGGACTGGTGATCGTCGTCCCCATAATCTACTCGTGGCAGTTGCTGACGAAGTCTGGGATCCCAGAGGATAATGTGTGAGAGCAGGACTGCATTTTCTAGGAAATGAAAGCTGGCTCACGGCATATGACAACTGCATATTGATTTGAGTAGATTAAGTTTTCTTCTATGAAAAGGGATGGGAGGATTCTCTATTTATGAGAGTTTTATAGTAGAATTTCTCTGTTCATTCATATTTCATTTTTAAAAGTTTTACCTTAATTTGATTCCTATCCAAAAGTCAACTGTTATCTCTTTCTATCCGAAATTGCTTTTGTGCTGTGGCAGTACCGTGTGGCCTACGGTCCAAGATTGAAACTTGTGGTTAAGATGAAATTTCAATGGGTAGCAATGTCATTGTGTTTTTTTCCTTTTTCACTTGTTATTGTTTTTGTATAGAATTAACATAGACTTTATATTATTACCCACTAGTCTCTTTGCTTTAACATTAGTATAGAGATTTTGTAATCATTATTTGACCTCATCCATCTTAAATCCTAGCTCCTCTCGTGGAGTTGATCTGTCATTCTCATTTCAGGTAAATATGATTTTCTTATACATAATAATTAGAGTAGCTTTTATATTTCTCATGCGCCATAGTTGGTAGGTTTGATCAGTAACCACAGGGTCCCGTCCATGTATACTTGTTCTCAGTCACATTCCGAGTCTTCTTAATTTTCTGTTACTTGGCAGTTCGAGTTAGATTTCCATCTCACGTTTATTAATAAGAAGAAAATAAAATTTAGGTGAAAATGGACAAACCAAGTTTCGACGACTCATAGGCAATGACTTGGTTAAAGAAACCCGCCAAAGCTACACAAATGCGAGTTTTTATAGGACAGTTGTCATAATTGCTTAATGACCCAAACCTGAGTGATCTACTGATGAACAAAGATGCAACTTGGGTGAAACTAAGTAGAGATTTGAACCAACTAATGTTGAGAAATCAGCGGATTAGTTGTGGTTATAAATGCCACCCAAACCTTGAGCTACCTGGTGCTCCTTGAAATGCATATCAGGCTGTAATGGGTTGGACATCTAGGTTACCATTAAGATTTTTTTTCAATGCATGCAACACTTTGTCATGGATATCATCGAAAGTGGGGATTCTTTCTCTGCCCAACACCATTACTCCTCACAACAATAGAGGTATGTTTAATCATTATAATATAATTAAGTGACTTACCTTTGCCTATCTTTAATTCAATGAATAAGATTAACTTCTTCTCAATTTGAGTTTTCTCATTCTGACATGTGAAGGTTTAAAGAATTAAGTGGATCAGAACACACTATAAAAAGAAAAGAAAAAATTGTTCTTTGGCAACAGTCTAATAGTGTCGCCAGAAATAGTATATTCGTCGCCAAAATAAAAGGCAACATATTTCTTTCCAATGTCTATAATGCCATCACGAAAAATAGGTGATTGGGATTTGGTATTGACTAGGAAAAAAAAATTTGGGGTGGGGGGTTCATCATCAACTAGTCATAGCAATTGAGGGCCCAAAGGCCTTGGGGGAGGGATAAAATATTTTCAGCAATGCTTTTGGTGATAGAAATTCTAAAAATCATATTAGACGGTTTCTATAAAGTGTGGGTAAAAACCCGACATTTGGCGATAGAAATTCTAAAATCATCCGAAAAATCATGTTTAGCCACGGTTATAACCGTTGTGAAAAACCACATATGTCGATGGATTTAAAGCATAGTGTGGGTAAAGCGGTAGACATTTGGCGATGCTTTTAAAAACCATTGGCAAATATAAAAAATAAATAAAATAAAAATGAGAATAGCAATGCATGTAAGTGCAAGCACGAGAAGATAGATATCACTAGCATTGCCAAAACCCTTTGATTATCCTTTTTTTAGGTTGTGGAAGGCTTTAAAAAGGGTGCCGAAGGAAAATTAAAGTTTTAGGCAGGGTTTTCCAATCGACCACCAGAGTGGTCGGTTGCTTGGTCAATCGACCGCCTTAAGCAACCGCCCCCTAGTATGTATTTAGGCATTTCGCTCTGCGGTAGATCCCTAAGACCACTGCAACTTGAACCAACATGTAGGGAGTCTTACCTTGCTCGCGGACATCTTCTGGCTCCACTTTTCTCGTACTGGATATCCATCTGCCCAGTCCATCTGGATTCCGGCTGAATCTTCTTCCGGTTCCCAGTAAAGCTAGTTCTTCACCAACAATATCTAGATCCATGGGCTTTGGGGCTGAAATATAGGCTTCAATCCAGGATGGCCTACAACTTCTTCCAGCTAGAGCTTCTAGTACTCAGACTTGCAAATCAGGTTTTGAGTTAGGATTATGGGGGTTATCACAACTATTCTCTGATGTCATAGGGTAGGAAATCAATTTTGAGAAAGGTGGGGCATTCTTCAGCAAGAATGTGAACCATAAAAACAAGATCCTTTTTCTTCAGTGTTGAGAATCACTGAAATGAAAAAGGATTCAATCTATCTTTGGACTAATTTTTCCATGCGAGAGCCAAGTCAATGAACTTGAATTTCATTTAAATTGATGACTAAACTTGCAAATTGGAAAGTAGCATGCCTATCCTCTGAAGGACGACGGGTTATCTTGCAGTCGATACTTCAATCCCAATCCTTGTATCATATGAGTGTTTTAGATTCTTGAAATTTTTTTGCAAGAAGATAGACTCAAGTTGCCAAAAATTTTGGCAAGGCAACCCTAGGAAGGCCAAGTAGCTAGCCACAAATTTTTAGGATAAATGCTACCAATAGAAAGAAGTAGGAAGGTTAGAGTTTAGAAGAATGGAAGATTTCAACAGAGCTTTGCTCCTAAAGTGAAGGTGGAGATTACTCAACAACCTAAAATCCTACGGGTAAGAACCTAAAATGAGATACTTTTCAAGAATAACACCCTTTGACATGAAGGTGAAAGCAAGGGATGGTTCTAAGGAAAATAGGTAACGGAATGAAAACCTCCTCTGGATTAACTTGCGGGTACTGTCAACTAAAAACCATAGGGGCGGAATCCAAACTTTGACCTATGGCCTAGGAGGGCCTCGTGGCACAGGTGATAGGGACATTTTGTCACATCCAACTAGCCGGTACCCTATCTGGCATACCCGAATGTGTGATCCACAGCCCCGAAGATCAAGTGTTGAGGAAATCATCTTCCCACATATGCAATAACATAATCATGAACAGAATATAATTAATGTATAATAATATGAACAAGAGATCCAAATAAGGAAAGAATGATAGTATAATCAGAGTGCAGAAAAATGATATCAGATGTATATAAATCAAAAAGGAGTAGAGTGAGGCAGAATCTCACTCCATAGTTACAGCGGAATGTAGCTCATAAATCTAAAAAGAAACACAACTGTTCTCAAAGGAAAGTAAAGAAAAGAAAGTCAAAATAAACTAAGAGTCTTCTATTTTGTAAAGGACATCTTCATAGATATAGACTTCATCAATCAAACTTGGACGTTCCCACTCCACATTAGGGCTAATCATGGTATGTGTCATGATCACACGAGGAATCAGCAATGTAATCTTCATTGTTGCCAACACCTTGCGTGTAGTAAGCTTCTTTAGCTTGCGCTTCCTCATATCGCTTCATAATATTCAGTATCTGTCGATTAGTCTAACAAAAGATATTGCACAAAAAGGAGTGAGTTTGAAAGAACTCAACAAGGCAAGTTAATCCACAACAACATAAATAACATGATTGCATAACATAACATGATGCAATGCGATATGAAACAGACAATGAATGTATGAATCTAACTCTATGTATGCTGGTCTCTATAGGCAGACATGCTTTAAGTCATAGCACCATACTTCTTTAGGAAGGTCTGATCACACAACACCGTTTGGTAGTGGGTCCTTCATCCCTCAGGACAATCCATGGCTGGGGTATAAGTCACCGCTCTCTCACATCACCATTGGTTTAAATATTGGCGCATGTCAAGGTAAAACCTAGCCCAATGCAAGTCATCTACTTAGTCATATCAACTCAAATTCAGATATGTCCATTCCTTGCCCCTGGCGATCATTTCCGGTATCCTTCAAACTAGAGTAAGTATAGTCCCTGACTACGAACTCATCAACCCTATTGGTCATCCACAAATAACAGATGGGAAGCTCTCATGTCCCCTCACGGATTGGTTTCCGGTCTTGACCGCCCATGAGCCCAAGTTTACTATTTGCAACCCTACGAGTAAATGGCCTCTCACGAGTATCCACAATGTGATTCATGTCCTCTCACAAATTGTTTACCGGTCTTGAGTGCCCATGAATCCCTATTGCTACCATGGGTCGTTCGGTCTCAATACTCTTCAGAATCGGGTCTGTATAACAAGGTATTTCTAACCAAACACTGCTAGACAAGTCCTAGGTATGAAAATGAATAATTCGAGAAAGTGTCAAAGGGCATCATTGGAACATCCCATACTATTTCCACTGATGTCCAATGACAGAAATGTCAAAAGTACACTTCCCAATCCCAAATCATACCTAATCATTCACATTCTCAAATCAATCACCACATACACAACCAATATCTCATCATATAGAAAGATTCACATAAACATGATCAATCGCATATGTAACTGATAAGAATAAATATTCATAATCAAAAGAATACCTGAACATGATGCTACTGTAGTCAATGTACTAATTCTTAGGTGCAAATGGACGAACCAAGTTTGCCATTTAAGGTACACAACAAGAAGCTAGGATTTAAACCACTTTGTTTAAACCAAATGAGTTTTAGGGGTTGTATGGCAATGTTTTTATCAAGGAAGGAAAAATCGGTGATATTTTACCGTTTAAGAAGCTAGCAACATGGAAAGGGCAGCGATACGGTATTTTACCAAATGTCAGTAAAAAATCAGGGATTTATCGTTTTTATCGAAATCTCCCAATATTTTTTCAATTTTTCACTGATTATGAACAAAAATTCAGACGAACCTGTAAGACGAATTTGGCCACGTTTTGTCATTTTCTGGATTTCAATGTTCTATTGTCAAAAATTAGAACAATTAGAAATGACATAATTATGTAAGCCACTCCAACCACAAGTGAACGTTAAATTTAAACTGTTGGATGTAGAAAAATAGTTAACTATGGTGAATCTGACGGTAGAGAAAAAAAGATCAATTGACTTTCTGAGATGATCACTCAGGATTCCAAAAGGACAGGGCTAACAAAGCATGGGCGGCATACAAAAGCAGCATCCCTTAGATTTCCGTGAAATTTAAAATAAAGAAGACAAACACACATCTTAATGTTTAATGCTTACAAGCCTGTCACAGCATGCTATCCTTCTTAATATTATTTCCATATCAAAAAACTTATAGGGATAATCATTGGAATCCCAATGAAACCTGAGTCAAATGTCCCTAAAATTTCAGGGATATGTCGAGGTTTCGGTGGTTGACGACTTATAGTACAAATTTCATACTTTGGTTATCCTTCTATTTTCCTATTTTTATGTAAGATTTTTTTTTTCTTCTTATTTCAATGCATTTTCGCTAACTCTTATTGTTGGTGGGTGTTGAAATCATGTATAGTTACGCAGGAGAAAAAAATGAATGAAAGAAGGAAAATAAATTTGAGTTCTTAGTGTCTCAAAATAGAAGGTTATGTTTTAATCAAAAAAACAAAAATGTCCCACCGCCTTTCCAAGGGAAATATTTTTGGGTAAATATCACTTACCACCCCTCTTAGCTAAAAAAAAATAACACTTAGACCCCCTCTTAGTTGGATAATGTCACTTACCTCACCTCTTACATAGCAAATGTATCAAACACCTCCCCTCTGTTAACTTTTTCGATTAAATTTAACTTTACCGTTAAATATTTTTCTAAAACTCCGAACTACCCTTGGCTGAAAACATTTTTTTAGTTGAAATACTAAATTACCCTCAATTAGAATAATTGTTAAAAAGCATAATACCATAGTTAAAACCCAAATTATCTTTAATTATTAAACCCAAACGTACCTTTTTTTTTTTTAATTTTTTTTTATCAAACAACTAAAAAAAACGTGTACTACTTGATATGAAAATGCAATTTAAATTGAGAAGATGAAGTGTCGATTCTCTCTCTATTTTTTTTACATTTAAATTAAAGAATTGAAGTTAATTAAGGGTGTTTTGGGTCAAGATGTCTCAATTTAAATTGCATTTTCATATCAAGTAGTACGTGCTTTTTTAGTTGTTTGATAAAAAAAAATAAATAAAAGACTACATTGGGATTTTAATAATTTAAGATAATTTGGGTTTTAATTATGATATTTTGCTTTTAACAATTATTTTAATTGAGGGTAATTAGTATTTAATTGCTAGGGTGATTACGGTATTTTAGGGTTTAAACTAAAAAAATGTTTACAGCCAAGGGTAGTTGGGGTTTTAGAAAAATATTTAACAATAAAAGTTAAATTTAACCGATAAAGTTAATAGAGGGGAGGTGTTTGATATATTTACTAGGTAAGAGCGGAGGTAAGTAACATTATCCAACTAAGAAGGAGTCTAAGTGGTATTTGTTCAGCTAAGAGGGGAGGTAAGTGATATTTACCAAAATTTTCTTAATTTTTATTTATTTTTTATTTTTTTTAAAGTAGGAGAGTTTTTATATATAAGGGATGCGAGTACTAAATATGCCATCTGCAAAGGTCGAACCCATAACCTCTTCACTTTATCACTTTATTTTATTTTTTGTGAAAGTAGGCTAGAACTTCATGCTTTTGATTTTGGCAACTGGATAAGCTTGGATCCGCTCTCCTCCTTATTTTACTCCGTCCCCATGCGCATCTCAGTCTTGGTAGTTGGCGATTAAGTTTTAGTAACCTAACATTTATCCATGCGCGGTCTAGAAACCATAAGCTCCCAAGTAGTAGGAGACCATGGCTCTGATCGCATGCCTATTGAAGAATGAGCTGACGACACATAGGCAATGACTTGGTTAAGAAAACCAAGCTGCAGCAAAAGCGAGTTTTTATAGGGCAGTGTCATTGCTTATTGACCCAAACCTGAGTGATCTACTGATGAACAAAAATGCAACTTGCGTGAAATTAAATGGAGGTTCGAACCAATTGATGTTGTGGAATCAAAGGACTAGTTGTGGTTATAAATGCCACCCAAACCAGAGCTAGCTGGTTCTCCTTTGAAAAGCATTGAGGTGTAGTAATTGACTAGGCATCTATGTTACCATTAATATTTTTTCCAATGCATGCAATGCTTTGTCATGGATATCATCGAAAGTGGGGATTCTTCCTCTGCCCAACATCATTACTCCTCAGAACAATAGAGGTATGTTTAATCATTATAATATAATTAAGTGACTTACCTTTGCCTATCTTTAATTCTTTGAATAAGATTAACTTCTTCTCAATATGAGTTTTCTCATTGTGACTAGAGAAGGTAGGGGTGTCAATTTGTAGTTCGAATCGTTAAAACCGAACCGAACCGGCCCGAACTGAACCTTAATGGGCTATATTTGGGCTGAGGGTGGAAGAGCCCGCACCAACCCAAACTCAAACTGCAACCCATTATAACCCATTTTACAACCCGTTATATAGTTTAACATTAAATATTGTTTGAATCATCATATTACCACTAGATAGTTGATGAAGACTATTATAAAAATTGAGCATGAATTCAAAGATCAAATAGTCATTCTACTACTTGTAAGAGAGAATTAGAAGGACTAAGTATAAATGTCCAATTGAATATACAAAGTTTGTTAAATTAAATAAATATTTATCTAGTATGAAAATGTTGATTAAGTATGATTATATTTATCCAGAGGTATTTCTTTTGCATATCAACTAAATACCAATCCAAAAAAGAGACGGATTTCATAGAAGGGGGAAAAAAAAATCAACATTCTCACAAAACAAGAATCCAAATTCAAGACAATCAAATTATAGCACATGTTAGAATTAAAAGGGTTTTTGGTTCGAAGATTTGTTTCAGGACTATCCGGTGGAGCCTAAGGAATGAGCTTGTTGTTTGTAGGTGATATGGAGAAAATATGACCGAACCTGGTTCAATCTTGGTTCGACCCTCGACTCCGGTCGGGACGAAGGGAATCGACTCGCTTCCGAGCGAGCCGGATCCAGGAGATAGCTTGCTAAGGAAGAAAACTAACTCAATCACAAGCACACCCTAATCCGATACGGTCGGAATAGGCTAATCAACCTAAAGACGGCTAGCAGTATTTGGCGGCTGTCACTCATCGCTATTATATGGATAACTACCATATAATGATCATATTATCAAAGGAGTCATCTACTAGTCCAACCTAGTAGAGATCTATCACTCAACGGATCTATCTGTTTAGATCCAACGACTATCCGAAGAAAGCTCAAATACATCCAACGAAGGAGATTTGGAGGTACACTCTATATAAGACATTACCTACTCACAAGGTAAAGGAGACACACACGGATACAATCTGAATTGTATTCTCGTTATTCATTCCTTAGCTCTGTGCTCTAGCAGAGCCATTTGTAATTAAGTTCATCAGCTGACTTAGCCTTCGGAGGTGGACTCCCGACCCAGCGATCGAGCCACATCTAACGTTCGTTTTTCCAGGTCATTCTCAGGAGATCTAAGGGCTGAGCAGATTTTGGACGCATCATTTGGCGCCATCTGTGGGAAACGTTTCAGCAAGCCATGGTGACTAGATCATCGGCAGCAGCGGCCCAGCAAGATGCTGGCGTCCAAATTCTTAGAGTAAATAATCCAGATATTCCAGAGGGAAGTCGACCCCATGAAGTGCGGGAAGATGGTGGTCAGGGAGGTAATAATCCTCCGGATCCACTCCAGTATCAACTGGATCAATTGAAATTCCAGATGTTGGAGGTCAGTCAAGCGCTCTGTATGCTGACCAGATAGGTGGTGATACCACAAGCGCCCGATCATCATGATGCAGAAAGACGCTCATTACGGTGGGAGCAGCGACTGATCGATGAACAGAATGTTGGTCAGAACTTCTGGGAAGGTGATCGGTGGCGAGAAAAAGAACCTAGGAGAACGGGAAACTTCCTAGGCGGGACGATCAGTTCGAAGGATCGCAAGGAAGCACAACCGATTCAAATACAAGGCTGGGTGCAGGAGTACAAACTCACTCACCAACCATCAGACGCGTTGCTCGAGAGAATGATCGTGTCATTGGAGATCGGTCAGCGTATATTGGTCAAGAATTGGCCAATATCAATCAAAAGCTCGGACAATTGGCGAGAGGGAGGATAACCGATGATATTTATTCGGTTATTCGAAAAACTCCGTTTGCCGGGCCCATTGCCGGATATCAGTTTCCTCACAATTTCCGTTTGCCGACTTTTTCCACGTTCGATGGTTCGGTAGATCCCACTGCTCACATCAGTTATTATCAGCAGACAATGGCTATTGCAGGAAATTTCGATGAAATCCATTGCAGGGTTTTCGGCTCATCCTTGACGAGAGCAGCACATAAATGGTTTTTAAATATCCCGTCAGGAAAGATCGTGGATTTCGAAGAATTGGCGCGCAAATTCATAGGACGATTCCAGAGCGGAATCCAAATAAAAAAGACCGAGGAGACCTTGTTCACTATTAGAAAAGGGATTAGTGAATCGATTCGGGAGTACCGAAAAGATTTAACAGGGGTCACGATGGAGATAGAGAATCTAGATGAGCAAGTGGCTAAAACTGCGTTGTTCACTTGACTCACTAACCGACGACTCTTGGAGTTATTACTTCAAGATATGCCTACCACTTATGCTAAACTGGTGCAAAGATGCCAAAAGCAGGCAGAGGTCACGGAGATCCTAGACGGACGCTAGGGGGATAATAAAGCCTCTACAAAAGAATAGAAGGCTCCTGAGAACAAGCAGAAACCTAAGCAGAAGTCGAAGCAAAATGTTCGTGATTGAGTCGGAAAGCCTCATCAGGCGTGGCAGCAAAGATCTCCTGGTAAAAGATCGTCTGCAATAGCGGAGTGATCAATACAGTTGGACCTATCAATTGGAAGCTTCCCCAAGGAGGCTACCGTTCGAGTAAACTTCTTGGTGGTTCGAGAGCTTCCAGCTTATAACGTCATCCTCGGGAGACCATCCTTATCAAAGTTAGGTGCTATAGTTTCAACAAAGCACCTGAAAATAAAATTCCCGATAGAGATGGGGATCGGTCAGGTTTCATCTGACCAGAGAATTTCTTGGCAATGTTATGTTGCATATTTAAAGGATAAGGAGGGCCCAAGAAAGGTGACGGCATTACCAATAGAAGTACGGGATGATCGGGAAGAGGCAGAAATGCAAAGGCCCGAGCCGGTAGAAAAGTTGGAACAAGTCCAGTTGTATCTCGATGATGAGAAAAGGATTACTTATATCATGTCTGAGCAGCTGGAAGAATTTAAAAAGGAGTTGAAGCCTTTTCTTCAACAAAATAGTGATGTGTTTGCGTGGTCTGCGGACAACATGCTAGAAATTGATTGACAAGTTGCAGAGCACAAACTTGGGATAGATCCAAAGGTGAAACCAGTTATTCAGAAGAGGAGAAATTTCTCCATAGAAAAGTACGAGGCCGTTTGGGGCGAAGTTGAAAAATTGAGGAACTCTGGTTTCATTGAACCCATTGAATGTCCAATCTGGTTGGCCAACGTGGTAATGGTAAAAAAAGCAAATGGAAAGTGGAGGATGTGTACAGATTACACAGATCTCAACAAGGCTTGCCCTAAAGACTGTTACCCGTTGCCCAGGATTGATTTGTTGATAGATGCAACAGCAGGATATAAAACATTGAGTTTCATGGATGCATACTCAGGATACAACCAGATCCTCATGAACAAGGAGGACAAGAAGTTTACGGCTTTCATGACCGATCGTGAGAGCTTTTATTATAAAGTCATGTCGTTTGGCCTGAAAAATGCAGGGGCTACTTATCAGAGGGCCGTCAACAAAACCTTTAAAGACTTGATCGAGAAGAACGTAAGCATATGCTGACGATATGCTGGTAAAAAGCACTACGAGGACAAAGCACATCGAAGATTTAACAGAGGTATTTTCAATACTGCGGAAATACCAAATGAAGCTGAATCCGGAGAAGTGTGCCTTCGGTGTTTTGTCGGGAAAATTCTTGGGCTTCATGGTATCACAAAGAGGTATTGAGGCTAACCCGGCAAAAATAAGGGCTTTGATTGATATGGAAGCCCCCAAGACTATTTGGGATATGCAATGCTTAACGGGGAGAGTAGCCGCTTTGAATCGGTTTATCTCACAATCGAGAGAAAAATGCCTACCTTTTTTCAAAGCACTCAAAGACTTGAGGGGCAGTAAGGAGGCAAAGTGGACTGAGGAGTGTCAGAAAGCTTTCGAAGATCTGAAGGAAACATTGGGAAGACCACCGCTATTGTCCCGACCAGAGAAGGGAGAAATTTTACAGCTATATTTAGCAGCATCCCCTTCGACAGTAAGAACAAGACTCGTTCGGGAAAAAGACAAAAAGCAGTGGCCAATCTATTATGCCAGCCATGTATTACTTGATGCTGAGACACGGTACTCTCAGATTGAAAAGCAGGCTCTGGCTCTTATGATAGGAGCTAGAAAACTACGGCCATACTTTCAGGCTCATCCAATCGAGGTATTTACTACTTTTCCCCTTTGTAAAGTTCTTCGTAAACCTGATTTTTCTGGAAGATTGGTAGCTTGGTCGATTGAACTCAGCGATTTCCATGTAAGCATTAAGCCTCGAAAGGCAATTAAAGCTCAAGCATTGGCCGATTTCGTAGTAGAGACTACTGCACTAGTGGAAGAGATTATTGAACCCACTATTCTGATCGTTTGGGAGGTATACGTGGATGGTTCGAGTAATAAGCAAGGAGCAGGGGCTGGAATTCTCCTGAAGAGTCCAACAGGTTTTATCATTCGATATGCACTAAGATTCGCATTCGAAGCAAGTAACAATGAGGCAGAGTACAAGACCCTAATAGCTGGACTTCGATTGTCAAAAGCATTGGCGATAGCAGACGTGACTATTTTTAGTGACTCGCAGCTTATTGCCAATCAAGTACAAGGGGAGTATGGCGTTAAAGAACCCCGATTCCAGAAATATCAAGAGATTGTGCAAGAATTGCAGAAAGAATTCAGGAATTTGAAAGTATGTCAGATCCCAAGAAAGGAAAATACAATGGCAGATGAGCTATCAAGATTAGCCAATGCCAAAGAAAAGAATTTAGACCCTTCGGTCTATATAGAGGAAGTAACATTCCCAAGTTATCAGGAAAAGGAAATTTCCTATATTGAAGAGGAGTGTTGATGGATGGATCCGATCATAGTATATCTGAGAGATGATAAATTGCCAGAGGATCCGAAGGAAGAAAGATTAATCAAGGTGCGATCAGCACGATTCATTATGTAGAATGGAAGGCTATACAGAAGATCTTACTCCGGACCCCTTTTTAGATGCTTGGGTCCTGAAGGATAGGAATTAGCTCTAGCCGAAGTACATGAAGGAATTTGTGGTGCTCACATGGGCGGTTGGACCCTGGCACAAAAAATTTCGAGGCTCGGTTTATATTGGCCTAAGCTTCAGCAAGCTGCTATGGAATATGTTCGTCAGTGTAGCAATTGCCAAATTCATGCTACGATATCTAAACGCCCGGCTGAAACTTTGACTTCGATTCTAGACCCCATCCCTTTCGCAATGTGGGGAATCGATATCATGGGAAAATTCACCAAGGCGTCAGGCGGAAGAGAAAATCTCATAGTGGCGATTGACTACTTCACCAAGTGGGTCGAGGCGAGCACCCTGGCAACCATCACTGAGCGAAAGGTGGAGAAGTTCGTGCTTGAGTCAATCATATATCGGTTCGGGATGCTAAAAATAATCATCACTGATCATGGCACTCAATTTGATAACCCACAATTTGAAGAATTTTGTGTAACTTATTTGATCAAGCATCGTATGTCATTAGTGGCATACCCCCAAAGCAATGGCCAAGGAAAGGTTACAAACCAAACATTACTTGAGGGGATAAAGAGAAGACTCGAAGCTGATAAAGCCTTATGGATCGAAGAATTGCATCATGTACTGTGGGCCTATCGGACTACGGTTCGAACGCCCAAAGGAGAAACTCCTTTTAAACTGGCTTATGGATCCGAAGCGTTGGCACCTGTTGAAGTAATGGCTGGAAGACTACTGGAAAGAGAGTTCGAGGAAAAAGCGAACGAACAAGGATTGCTAGATAGCCTTGATTTGTTAGATGAAGTTCGTGCAAAAGCAATAGCGCGAACTCAACATTATCAACGAAGGATAGCATCCCATTATAATTCCCGAGTGAAGAATCGTCGATACATAGCAGGAGACTTGGTATTGAGAAATACCTTAGCTTTAGATCCACGCCATCAAAGGAAATTGGACCCTTCTTGGGAAGGCCCATATATGGTTATTAAACCGGTCGGTTCGGGAGCTTATAAGCTAAAGAACATGACAACCCAAAAAGAGTTGGATCGTTTGTGGAATGCCAGGCACTTGAAGAAATATTATCCTTGAGGAGATTATCATTTTCATTCATGATGTAACCAAATTCAACTCAATCAATACAATTCTCAGTTTTCAACATACTGTCTTTTGACTAGGGGCATCACACAACACTCAAGATCAGATCCAGCGACAAAATTGAAAGGCATCGGTTTAAAACCCGTGTGGGACCTTCTACAAGGCATTGGTTTAAAACCCGGTGAGTTCCTTCTCAAACTTATTGAATTTCTCCAGAAATTCTTAAGTAAAGGCATCGGTTTAAAATCCATGTGGGACCTTCTACAAGGCATCGGTTTAAAACCTGAGTGAGTTCCTTCTCAAACTTATTGAATTTCTCCGAAAATTCTTAAGTAAAGGCATTGGTTTAAAATCCGAGTGAGTTCCTTCTCAAACTTATTGAATATCTCCGGAAATTCTTAAGTAAAGGCATCGGTTTAAAACCCGTGTGGGACCTTCTACAAGGCATCGGTTTAAAAACCCAAGTGAGTTCCTTCTCAAACTTATTGAATTTCTACGGAAATCTCTAAGTAAAGGCATTGTTTTGAAACAACTAAGACCTACTGCAACAAAGACTCAAGTGACTGACAAAGTTCAAAGATGAAGTTAATTCTTTATTCCTTTAAATGACCAGAAGGGGCCAACCTTTACATTAAACATACATATGAGATAACAAGTGTTGGGATACAATCTTCATTCGGTCGAAAAGGAAAAAATCATCGCCGATGATCGTCAAGAATTTAAACAAGATTGAAGCAGCTTTGTCAGAAGCAACACAGAGTCAAGAAGATGAAGAAGAACAGAGTCGGGAAAACATATGTTATCATTTGTTTATCTCCCTCGGGGATTGCGAAGCATTCTGCAAATACAAAATCCTCCGCAATTCCATACTCTTTATCCAGCTTTTCCAGAAGAAGCCATCTTGGATCAAACCTGTATTCAAGGCAAGCTCTTCATAGTTGAATCCTTTCAGAGGAGACAAAGGAGGAGAGTCGTCAAGATGATGCATTATATCCGGATCTGGAGGTGGAAGGTCTGTTGCATCCTTGGCCCAGGCAGGAAGAGGAAGTCCCAGCTTTGCAAACACTTCAGGATGACAATTGGCATGGTGGGGAGTCATGTTGAAATAAGGATTTCTCCTTAGTATCGATTCTCATACCTCGTTCTCACCATCATGGTATGCCTGGAAGTTATAAGCATTCAGCATGTCAACAAAAGGCTTACTCTGCAAATATTTGAAGATGCAAGCCCTGCGAACATCAGTTGAAAGGGACTGGGCAAAAGGGTGACAGCTTGACTTTGGGACGTTGACACAGCTCCAGACCCTTTCGCCCCTGCCGAAAGTTTTCCAACTTCCCGCTCCAGCTGCCGCATCTTCTCCCTGGCATCATCCAAGTCCGAACGAAGATGCTCGTTCTCGGAATTCTTCTCTCGGGCAATCTCCCAAGCTTGGTTTCCAAGACGAGCAATCTCAGCATCTTTGGCTTTGGATTCTTCGCAAAGCCTGGAAACTTCATCACTCAGTCTACTGAGTCTAAAGGCTACTTCCACTTGGTTGTGGAAGTTACCAATGAGACTCCTGCAACAACTTAAGAGTTAGTCAAGAGCAAAAGAAAAAATCTTCAGAACGAAAGGTAATGAAGAAAAACTTACATCACCAGTGATTTCATAAGTTCCCTATCTAGGACCGTAGAAAGGACTCTGCTCTCGGCAATGCATTTGAACAGTAGTGCACCATTCTAGTGCCTTGTCAAAATCGTTTGTCACCAAATCAGACATCTTTAACGACCAAGAAGGATGGAACACATCATCGGCCAACCAAGGGCGCTTCCTAGTGGCAAAATCCTCCGGCTCCATGGAAGGAGTGGAGGAGGATGCCAAACAAGCACTACAGTTGGAAATCCGAACAACAGCTGCGGGGACCACATCTTCCTCAGAGGCCAGAAGGGTCTTCATCATGGAAGAGGACTCCAGCGTAGTGCCAGTTGGGGTTTCAACAGTGCGAGCAACGACGGAGGGAGCCACGTCCTCCTTAGAAGACCGAACGGTCTCTCTAGGCAGAGGATGCGTGGGAGAAGCATCAGCAGAAACTGTGGAAATATGATCTGAAGATTCACCAACAGCAATCTCCCCACGTTTAGAAGATTCGCCAACGACAGTCACCTCAGAGGGAACAACCTTCGTCAGCACTAGAGAAGTCTTCTTGCAAGTTATCGCTCGTAACATCGGGCGAAACATCCTTCTGAAGGCAGGGCACCATAGCAAGGTGTCAGCAATGGAGGCATTGGTTATCTATAGCATGTATACTGGAGTGCAGATTGATTTAGCATACATCATGCAGAATGTTATGATTGATCGGGTTGAGTTTCCTGGGGATAGGAACTTGGCTTTCGGTCGACTCTTGACTCGTGTTTTTGAGTACTTTGATGTGGACTTGGAGCATACACCCATGATTCAGGGTCGAGACTTAGGTGAGAACATCGGCTCATGGTTGATCAGGAAGATGGGGCTCCATGATGCCGTCAGATCAGAGGATGAGGATGACACTGATGATGCATCAGGAGATGATGACTCAGAGGATGATAGTACTGATGATGATGATGGTGGTGACGATGATGAGCATGGTGAGGATGATGATCAGGGTCATGAGGAGGCTCCGAGACATGAGGAGGTTCTCACTCCACGATTCACTGAGATCGGAGGTTCATCTCATGCGGCTTCTGAGGCTCTAGATGTGGCTTCTCATCAGCCGTCCATTTACTCCATACTTGAGAGGATCGAGGCTTGACAGGAGAGGATAGAATTACACCTGTGCACCCTTGGTGAGAGGTTTGCACGACTGGAGGAGGAGTTCAGATCTAGGAGGGATCAGGCAGATCGTCGGAGTCGATCACCTATATAGACAGTACTAGGAATTTTCTTTTATGCTATCTCGGATGTATCTCTTTTTCAGACTTGAAAAATTCTCCTATGTAATTAATGAAGATCAATTATTTCGTTTATATTATTGTATCTTATTCATGAATCGAATTGTGCTCCAATATTTTGGTTTCTAATCCAGGTTATCTATTACTCGTTTCTAAGAGTACTTGAGTCATTTTCGGATTTGTGACCGGGAATGTTCCGTCACCGTTTCTGTGGTCGGGGTTCCAATTGATCTTGGGCTCTGATACCAATTTGTCACATCCACCCAGCCGGTACCCCATTTGGAATACCCGGGATGTGATCCACAGTCCAAGGATCAATGATCTGAGTTCCATGCCTCCCACATACACGGTAACATAATCATGAACAATAATAATCAATGGTAAATACAATTAATACTAAGTATCATGAATAAGATAAGATTAAATAAATCAGAGTGTGGAAGACCATAACAGTAAAGTATGAACATAATCATAAAGGTGAGAGAAGGTATGATAACCACTCTCTTAGAGCAGCGGAAAAGAAGTGTGATAACGTTAATTACATGTCCAAGTATCAAAAGATAATCCCAAAGATAAGTTAGTTACAAGACCAAAGGTTCCATAAATACACTAGGGGAATGGGGCACTAAGCTAGGGTTTCTTCTATACTAATGGTAGTCTCTTCAACAGTACGGATGAAGTAAACCCAACGCTGCCGCTCCCGCACAACTGTGGGGCTAACCCTGGTGCGGATAGTAATCCTCCTCGGCTCCAATATACGGATCCTCACCGACGCCACTACCCGGAAGGTAGTATGTGGAATCATAGTCTGCCTCATAGGAGGTGCCATCGTAGTCTTCGGTACCTGGAATGTAATCTAAAAACATTTGCATAAAAAGGAATGAGTTCGAGGAACTCAACAAGGCAATTATTCCATAATTAGATTTCATACACATTCAGAACATAGTATGATGCAATGCGATATGGAACATATGATGCAAGTATGAGTCTAACTCTATGAATGCTAGTCTCTAGGGTAGACATACTTTAAGTCATAGCACCGTACTTCTCTGGGTCGTCAGTCACTCTCCCATTTCCATATCTTGGGAATGCCTGGGGAAGATCGGTAAAGTCATCAAAAAACCGTGGTAAGGGGATTGGTCACCGCTCTCTCACATCACCATTTGGTAAAGTACTGGCACATGTCACAGTAAAGCCTAGCCCAATGCAAGTCATCTACTCAGTCAGTCAAGTCAGATTCAGATACGTCCATTCCTCACCCCCGGCGATCCTTTCCGGTATCCTTCACACTAGAGTCGGCGAAATCCCGGATTTCGGACTCATCAACCCTATTGGTCATCCACATATAGTAAACGGGAATCTCTCACGTCCTCTCACGGATTGGTTACCGGTCTTGAGCGCCCATGAGCCCAAGTCTATCCATATGCAACTCTACCAATAAATGGCCCCTTTCAGGTATCCGTAGCATGGTTTATGTCCTCTACCGGATTGGTTACCGGCCTAGAGCGCCCATCCAACCAGTTTGGTACAAAATGACAAGATGTTAATAGAAAAATAAAGGAATACATATGCTAAGCATGAGGTGGAGGCATAGCATCAATGGATGGCTAAGAAACTCATAGATTAATCATGTGTAGACACTTGGAGTGGTGGTTGCAAGGTTGTGGCACCATTCCCAATGTCTCACCAGCAAGAAAGGAAAAGAAAAGAGTAGAAAATGGTAGGGTAGAGAGTGGAATGGTGATTCATACCATAGTGTGGAAGAAGTAGACAAGAATCAATAGTAAACAATGAGTTTTTGATGAGATGCCCTTCACATTAGCCAAGGAGGTGCCTTGGGAAACTCTCCCCACGATTTCATGTGAGAAAAATGATTGCACAAGGCTCAAGGCTCGAGGTCATAATAAATATAATAGGAATATTCCATGGAATCTTTAACTTGGCAGACTGGGAAACTTTGGTCGATGGTATCGACCAAAAGGATCGACCAAAATATTTCTCAGCAGAAAAACAGGTTTAGTTCAGCAACTTCAAGTAGGGATTTGAAAGGCTATATAAGGTCAATTTGAGTGAGGTTTTCTTCCACAATTAAATCAAGAAGTCTAGTTTCGGGGAATACCTTCGGATTGTGCACAGGAGGTCAATAGGTACATCAACGAGATTAATCTTCTCCGATGCGCAGACTTTCCTTAAACACTGATAATGCATTTGAGCAAGGGGTATCATCATCAATGTCCATAGGCTCAGTCTCCGAATCATGATCATCAATTAGAATGGTCCATAGGTCTCTTCTACCACCGCTTCAGGTCTTCGGACCTAAATACAACAGTGGATCCGGGTTAGGGTCAGGGTTAGAATAGGGCTGGATATTACATGTAATGTGTTAAATATTGGTATCTGACCCCTTTCGATGTTAAATTCTAACTCCACCGCTAGATATTTTCCATTTAGATGCATGATATAACAACAAAAAAGAAGAAAAGGGAGACAAATTGAGGGTGGGGGTTATTTGGATTTTAATAAAATATACAAGCCATACACTACCAATATTAGTTTAGGACACAATGACACCCCACCATTTATTTCTCAACTGTTAATTGGGAGCTTAATTGTTTGAATAATTTTTTAAGAGAAAAACATTGTTCTCACTTCTCACACTAATTTAAATTGGATTTTTGTCCACACAATTTCTTCTTGTCAATTTTCATCAATTTCTCCCTAGAAAGCCAACCCGTGGAAATTGACACATGAGAAAATTGAGGTGATAAAAATTAATCAAAATTAACATTTGATTTTTATTATCTTATTACGCTGGATTATTATTATTATTATTATTATTATTATTATTATTATTATTATTATTATTATTATTATTATATTTAAAAAGCACTACACAGTGACTTCCTTGTTGAAGATCCAACTAAAGCGTAGGGTTTGTGGCTTCATCTTCTGGGCCCGTTCTTCAGCCCATTCTTGTAGCTTTCGAATCTTACGAGGCAACCCACAAACCAAATCCTAGGCTTTCTGAGCTTCACTGTTAAGACCCACAACCTTCTCCAGCTTCCATCTCCCAATCAAGAACTCCAATATGTCCAAGTTATCTGCAATGGTGTAGACACCAAGCTTCTATGTGACAATGGAGAAATGGTTGAAGAGATTTAAGTTTTCACCATCGAACATCAAGTGGGCCGGCAACATAATGTTCTGACCCAGAGTATCAGCAATTGCCAGCATGGCATCTGTGGGGTCTACCTCTAATAGCTTCTCCATCATCTGTTGATACGATTTTTCATGTCGCTTCTCGTCAGCTGCAATGGTACCACAGATGCTGGCTAACACAAGATCACCGCTCTGCTTTGCCAACAAAGTTGTTTTGCCATGTGTTATGAATGTTGCTCGTTCATGAAATGAAGTGTATGTGATTCCCATGTACAGAGCAATACTGGTACCACAGATATTGGCTTTTAATAATGGGCTCTGTCATTAGGTACCAAAAGAGGAAACAAAATGTGAAAGATACATAGATGCATTCATGAGTGGTGAAAATTTCAGAATCTTGATGTTTAGTATGTGCTCTTTTCATACTTTTTACTACATATTAGAAGGGGTCTATTGATACTCACTCGGAGTCTCACCTATGATTCATTTTGTTAGCACTAGAGGTAGACATGATGTATGGTGGATAAATGTTAGGAGAACGCATACATCTTTGAGACTCAAAATCTCAGTCCCACGATGGTAGTGCATGGGTTCAATGTCATACCATACAAAATAGATCTTACAAAAATGTTGGGTCCTCGATAGTTAGTGTGGCTTGTGCTGTCCAACATTGCATTGTAAATTTTAATTTCGATTATTTAAATAACATGCGGAGATTTCATCTACTTGAGTGGAAAAAAAAAAAGAAGAAAAGAAATCGAACTAACTCAAGTCGTTGGACCGAACAAACCAAACCAAATGGAATTGTTGATCAAACACATCTCTTCTTCTCCATCGAGCCTCAGTACTCTTCTTCTCCATCAAACTGTCCCACCATCTTTTTTCACAACATTGCAAAAACTCTAATTTCACGACAGAGTACTAGCACAACCACACCAATAGGTGATACCATCGACGCCATAGATGGATTAGTTTGAAAACACTTGATAGGTCAGGTAGACAGATTGAAGATGAATCAGATTGAGAAAGATTGAGAAAGAGGGACGGAAAAGAGAAGAGAAAGCAGATGGAGAGGAGAGAAAAGTTAGGCATGCATGGTTCAAGGCATAAGCTTGTCTTCACCTAAAGAGAAAGATTGTTGGGAAACCCTTAGATACGAAAGCAAGTGATCAGAGAGAATGAAGGGAGAAATGAGAGAGAAGTTACCTTGGGGAATAAAAGAGATTGAATATCTGCTTGTTATTTTAACTTACGTAGATTCACTGAGCACGTGCTCAAAATAAAACATCAATATTTATCAGAAATACATGATGCAGTCCCAACACTAAGCAGAACCAGCTTGGACGCAACATTTAGTAAGATCCATTTGAGTTTAGCTAATGCATGCATATCACTAGCTTCAGAGCTTTTGGTGTATTAGTCAAGTAGTACTTAATATGTTTCCATAGAAAAATGCCAACCCTAGCATTTTAATATGAAAAATTAATAGCTCACCATGCCAGAGAAGATAAGGTTTTGTATGGTCCGTTCGACCATATGCAGGTTGACACGTCCAGACAAGTATAAATACTTGTTGAGAAGATCTCCATGCCAGTTCTCTTCAGCAATCCAAGATCGAATCCAAACAGATCAACCATCGGGGCTGGTTCCAGTTGGATCTTTGATCCCTTCGAATCTATTGATGAAAGATGTGTATGAAGGCAAAGCTTCTTCTGTGATTAGATCGCCCACTAATACCACCAAGCACTCATCAGGCAATCCTGCTGTTCTCTCACGCATGCTCAGAACTTGCTCCATAAATTCATCCGTTGGAAGGGATGAATCAGGCAGGAAATCTTGTGGCTGCCAACTTTTCTCCACTGGTTTTAACAGCGGCAAGATATTTTCTCCCACCCACCCACCAAGTGATCTGAGAAGCTCCACCTTCTCTGGTGGTACAGTGGGGATGTTGGTGATCGGCTGAAATGCAGCAGCCACCACAGCAGGGACTGGTGATCGTCGTCCCCGTAATCTACTGGTGGCGGTTGCAGAAGTCTGGGATTCCAGAGGATAATGTTTGAGAGCAGGACTGCATTTTCTAGGGTAGGAGAGCGGGTGGCTCAAGACGTAGGACAACTGCATACTGATTTGAGCTGATGAAGTTCTCCTTATGTATGCAATGGGATGGGATGGGATGGGATGGGATGATTCTCTATTTATAAGAGTATTAGGAAACGTCTACAAGCATTGGCATTAGAAATAAAGCCAAGTGCATGCATTGATACGTCTCCCCTTCTTTCAAAGGGCACTCATTGGATTACATTAAAATAATGCTTTGGCCAGTATGATACAATATACAAGTTGATATATATACCTCTTAAAATCAATAAACCTATATGATACTCCATACCAATTGTTTAAACCTTGCTGAAAGGAATGGGAAGATTCTCTATTTATAAGAGTTCTAGGAAATGTGTACAAGCGTTGGAAGTAGAAATAAAGCCAATGCCAATGCATTATTCAATTTCATTTCTCCTTGATTGGGAGGGCTAACTTTTGTCAGACAACAATGGATGCTTTACGTGATCTGGCTTCTAAATCATGGAAACTGAAACAAGGAGTTTCTTTACATTCCTTGATGCGGATAAGAGTTCTAAATCTCATGGAAACCTTCAATTGGATGATGATTTTGATTTTCAAAATGGTGTGGCTATTGGTTCGGCCACAAATTTTGAATTTCAAAAATCCTTAGATGTAGATAAGTGTTCTAAGTTAATTGGTAACTCTCCTTTGGAGAGTTCACTAGTGGGACCCGAAGAAAAGAATGAAGATTGTGATTTGGCCAAGCATTTTGAATTTCAAAATGTCCATGTTGCAGGTAAGACTTCTATTCAAAACCCTACTTTGGAGGATTCATTGGTGGGACCCAATGATAAGAATGAAGGGTGTGATTCGGCCAAGCATTTTGAATTTCAAAATGTCCATGTTGCGGGTAAGACTTCTATTCAAATTGAAAACCCTACTTTGGGGGATTCATTTGTGGGCCCAATGATAAGAATGAAGGGTGTGATTCGGCTAAGCATTTTGAATTTCAAACAGATCATGCTGCGGGTAAGAGTTCTATTCAACTTGAAAACCTTACTTTGGGGGATTCATTGGTGGGTCCCAATACTGTAAATGCACTAAGAGGTTCGACCAAGGAAGGAAGGTATTTTAGAGAGAATTCATTTGGGGTTGACGTGGCAACTAAGGAGAATGTGTTGGACTCTAGTGGGGCCCAGAAGAGTTCGGCCAGATTTGAAAATGATGGAACGCTGCAATTGGAAGTTGTTCCTCCTCCTTCGTCTTCTATCTCAATGAGGGCTGAAGGCTCTCTCATTGGAAGCTCAGTCGTCCTAAGAAGGCTCATGCAGTGAAGAAAGTGGCCACAAGTAAAAATGCTTTATTGGCAGGGGAATTCAAGAAGGTAGATGCTGATTTAGGGAAAGTCTCTACAATAAATAAGAGCCTCTCATTGGGAGAGGAAAGTGTTGCTCTGTAACTGTTGATATGAAGCTTTTCTTTTGGAATATTCGCGTTATTGGTTATGCATCTTGTAGGAGGACCCTTAAAATGTTGTTAATGACTCATCAACTAGATATTTTTTGTGTTGCTAAACCAAAAGTGGATGTTAGTAAGTGCCACCTTCTCTTTATTAATAGATTGGGATATTCTTCTAATTTTGTGTATAATTTTCGGATGGAGAAAGTTCCAAATCTTTGGGTCTTTTGGAAGAGAGTTGCAGCAGCCCTCTGTTCTCCCTTCATCTGACCAACAACTCTCTCTTCAATTCAAGTGGCAAGGTGTGCAAGTTGGTCTATCAGTGGTTCATGCTTGTTGTGATAGATCTGATCGCAAACAGCTTTGGGAGGATCTTATTGCTCTCCCTTTGTCTAGCGTACCATTTTTGGTTATGGGGGACTTTAATGCAGTGTTACGAGTGTCTGAAAGGAGAGGTTCAGGTAGATTCCAGCTGGGTGCAGCAGCTGATTTTTAGGCTACCATTGATGCTTGTGAGCTTTTTGAAGTTCCATCTTCGAGTAGGAAACTTACATGGTCAAATCAACGCAAAGTTGGTAATGTTCATTCAGTCCTTGATAGAAGTTTCTTCAATGCCAGATGGTTAGAGTTGTTTGGTGATTCTAAACAGTTCCCTCTTCCGACACACTCATCATATCACTCTCCGATTTGTGTCTCTATTGACAAAGGTGTCAAACTGTTAAACTCTCCCTTCAGGTTTAATAATTTTTGGATGACTGACGATTCCTTTTTGGAGGTGGTTCATTTGGCTTGGGGTGGAACTGGTTGTTGGTGATCCCATTTTTGTACTAGCACAGAGATTGATGAATGTTAAGCAGCGTCTTAAAGCCTGGGCAAAAATGACCTTTCCTAATCTTTTTATTGAAGTACAGCAAGCGGAGAAAGACCTAGAATCCTTACAGACTAATATTGATCAACTTGATATGACAGATGAATATTTTGATCAAGAGGCTTCCTTGAAGTCAAAACTTGTACAAGCAAAGGATCGTCTGGACTCTCTTCTTCGGCAGAAAGCAAAGGTCAAGTGGTTGAGGGAGGGAGATAGGAATTCAAAAATTTTCCATTTCTCTATTAAACTTCGAAGGAATAAAAAATCCATTAAATCTTTGCAAAGAATGGATGACACTTGGACATCAAGTTTGGTTGAACTGTCGGATTATGTGGTGACTTACTTTGAAAACTATCATAAAACTGGTTCCTACTTGGTTCACCCAGAGTTGTTGTCTGTGATTCCAAAAGTGCTAATAGATGATGATGGTTTATTATTTGAAGGTTTGCCCTCTAATGAGAAGATCAAAGGAGTGGTATGGGACCTAGATCATGACAGTACTCCAGGACCATTTGGCTTTTCGGGAAGTTTTTTCCGCAAATGCTGGGATATTGTTTCTGCCAATTTTGGGGCTATAGTTCGATCCTTCTTTTGAAAAGGGAAACATCCAAAAGGGGTAAATAATTGCTTCCTCACTTTAGTTCCCAAGGTGGAGAATGCAGCTACACTGGACAAATTTCGGCCTCTATGTATGGGGAACTTTTTTTGCAAAACATTGTCAAAGATAATGGCTTCTCGGCTGAGTCCTCTTTTTCCTAAGCTTATTTCTGAGGAGCAATGAGGTTTCCAGAAAGGTAAGATGATTTCTGAAAATATTGTTGTAGCCTCCGAACTTACAAATATTTTGCATTCTTCTGTTAGAGGGGGAGGGATGGGAATTAAAATTGATATTATGAAGGCTTATGATACTCTATCATGGGAGTTTTTATTCTTGGTCTTGAAGGCTTTCGGATTTTCAAATAGATGGGTTGGTTGGATTCATGAGATGCTTCAGACTACTAGAATCTCAGTTTTATTGAATAGGTGACCAGTTGGATTCTTTGGAGTTGAGAAAGGGCTTCAGTAAAAGGACCCTTTATCTCCTCTTCTTTTTCTTCTTGTAGAAGAGGTACTATACAGGGGCCTTCATTCTTTGATAGCTGCTGGTAGATTGAGAGCTTTGCTAGGTCCCAGGGGAGTAGAAGTTCCTTCCATATTGATGTATGCTGATGATATTTTTATTTTTTCAGATGCTTCTTTATGTTATCTTAAAGCTCTGAAAACTTTCTTATTAAAGTATCAAGAATTTTCGGGTCAACTCAGTTCGGAGAAGAGTAAGCTTTTTCTTGGACGTGTGCCTCCTAGTCGAAAACAGAAAATTGTGGACATATTAAAATATCCCAATTGCACTCTTTTCTACTAGATATCTAAGGGTAGATATTTTTAAAGGAAAAATTACTCGTGTCAGATTGCTGCTAGTTTTAGACAAGATTAAGAATTGGCTACAAGGGTGGTGTGAAAAGCTGTTATCTATTGCAGGTAGAGTGAAGTGGGTACGTTCAGTTATTCCTAGCATGCCGATTCATAATTTTTCAGTGTATTGGTGGCCTAGCTCTATTATTTCTCAAGCAGAGGCTTGGATGCGTAACTTCATTTGGACAGGGAGTATAGAGGTTGTGAAGAACGTTACAACGTGTTGGGAAAAACTATGTACTCCAAAATGTGAGGGTGGTTTGGGTATTCGGAGATTAAGATGTGTCAATTTTGCATCCTTATGCAAGTTGGCTTGGATAATTAAATACAAACACTCTGGTTTTGCTCACTTTTTAAAGGGGAAGAGAGTGGACAAAAGGGTAAATTTAAAGATTTATGGGCAGCAGTCATCTTTGATGTTGGGATTGAGGAAGGTTTGGGGTTTTGTTCAAACTCATGAACGGTAGCCAATTGGAGATGGTCAGAATATATTTTCTAGTTTGACAGATGGTTGGAGAATTTTACCATTGCAGACTATGTTGGTATTCCTCTAGATCTAGAGGGTCATTCAAAATTGACTGTTGTAGATTTTTTAGAGCAAGGGGAGTGGAGATTTCTGTTAGTGGACAATGCCAAATTTCAAGACGTAATCTCTCTTATTATATTATATCCTATTCCTTGTGCTGGTTTTGTTGATGTTTGTCATTGACAAGGTTCAGTGGGGGGAGAGTTTAGTTTTCGACCGGCATGTGATCTCTATCGTAGAAAAGGAGAACAATTGGAATGGGCAAAAAGTATTTGGAAGACTTCTTTGCAGCCTAGACACCAAGTTTTCTGTTGGAGACTTTTTCATGATAAGCTACTTGTTGATGCCTTGTTGACTCGGAAAGAGATAATGCTGGCCTTTCGTTGGAATCTATGTGGTAAAGCTTTAGAGGACATAGGACATCTCTTTCTTCACTGCTCATTTTCACATGGATGTGGAGAAGCTTTTGCAGCAAAGTTTGGTTGTAGCTGGACAATAAAAGATTCGATTGTAGAGTCATTTAAGGCTTGGAAACACCAGGCTTCACAGTCTCCTTTACGGACTGCTTGGATTAATGGATGATATTTGCTTTTATACCTTCTTTGGGTGGTCCGCAATCAAATCCAGTTTGAAAATTTAAATTTCAGGACAGATGAGGTGGTTTGTTTAATTTTATCAGACTTAGTATAGTTTGACTATAAAATGGATGGGAGAAAAGTAACTCCTACCATTTTTTCGGATGCAAGAAGACTGGGCCTTCACTTCTCTGTAGGGGTGTCAAAACCTAACCCGAACCATTAAAACCGAACCGAACCGGCCCGCTATAGCCCGAACCAGCCCGAACCGAAGCTTAATGGGCTGTGTTTGGGCTGAACAACCTCAACCCGCAATGGTTAGGGCTGGGCCGGGCCAGCGCGTGTGTGGCCCGCTAGCCCGAACCGTTTGGCCCGAAACCAGCCCGTTAAACCCGTTATAAAAAAATAAAATAACTTAAATTTAAATGTAAAAGACAAGAAAATCCCCCAAATATCCATTTGTTTTCCTTAATTGTTTTACTTTGGAATATGCAAACAACAAGCTTGTCAAAGCCTTCGCCATTTGGAAGATGGGCTTAGTAAATATTTAGCAAGTGTATTATCATTTAAAAATCTTTTAATGTTTTATTTTGATCCATTTTTACAAGTGTCAAGAAGGGGGAGGAAAATAAGCAGAGACAACCCACTAAAATTCATCAAGATGCCAATTTTTTTTGTATATTAGTTCTATAAGTTTCATTTCTTTGTAAAAAAAAAAACGTTTTTGGAGATAACTTAATATTTAAATGTGTTCACAATCTATTGATAAATTTCACATATCAACAAGGTACTCAAAACACACCGTTAGTAAACCTGAACCCAAACCGTTAGTAAACCAATTCTAAACCGTTAGCCCAAACCGTTAGTTAGCCCGAACCCAAACCACACCGGCCGGAAACTGTTATTTTCTTAATGGGCCCTGTTTGGGCTGAGTGTTTTTCAGCCCGAAACCGGCCCAACCCGAACCGTTGACACCCCTACTTCTCTGTCTTTAGCGTTGCTCCTCCACAAGAAATTTTTGGGTGTCCTCCTGCTGCAAGATGGGTAAAACTAAATATTGATGGGTCTTCTTTAGGCAATCCAAGAAGGTCCGGCGGAGGAGGAGTATTTCAAAATGAAGTTTCTGCGGTGGTTTTCAATTTCAGTATTTTTTTAGATGTTAAAACCAACTTTGAGGCTGAATTGGAAACTCTCATTCACAGATTAAGTTGGGCAAGGCATTTACAAATTACAAAGCTTTGGGTAGAAAGGGATTCAAAAGCCGTGGTGACTTTAATACAGTAGAAGAAAATACCTTGGTATATCTTTCATATGTGGAGATAGTTACAAGAATATTTGCTAACTATAGATTCGAAGATTTCACATTGCTATCTTGAAACTAATACAGTGGCAGATTTTTTGGCAAATTTGGTAGCTAGGACAGGAACTTCTGATATCAACTGTAACAACCCCCGTATTTCTAACCCAGGATCCGTATTGCAGGTCTGAGAACCCGAAGGTCTAGTCGGGTAAATTTGTGGAGGGTCCGGATAAAAGTCCATGATCCATACCCTGAATCCATGGATCTGGATTCTCTGACTGAAGAGCTTGCCTTGCTTGGTAGTTGGACTTCTGGAAGGCAAGCGATGTCTGGAGATGTCCGGAATGAAGGTAAGAACTTCTCCATGTCTTCTTTAGGGCTAGGTTGTACTTGGACATCAACCCCCCCTAGCAAAGCACCCTTGTATAGCAAAATACATGGGAGTGGTTGCTAGTGGCGGTCGATTGAACCAAGCGATCGCCTGCTCCTGATTTCGGGGTTTTGCCCTAGTTTGCCCTCTGACTCTTATAAATAGTAACCCTCACCTATTTTACGAATATTTTATTCGGGATTATCGTTTTTGGAGGTTAGACAGCTGTTGAGAAGTGCTAGAAGCAGATTTGAAGTGCTGTTAGAGTCCCAAAAGGTTCTACTGTCTTTCTTAGTTGATCTGGTTGAGGTAAGTGATTCCCTATTCACTCATGCTTCACCACTTGCTATGATAAAAGTAGATTAGTGTTTCTCTTTGGTTGTTCTTGATCCTTCTATTGCATTGCCTACCTTTTCATTAATCTTGGTGAGATTAGATCCGAAAACGAAACCCTACTTTAGTGAAAAGGGCTGATCTAATCAAGAGGGAGGTGTCTGGATAACCAATTTGATGTCTTTGGTTAGGTTTAGTATCACCCGTGGTTATAGGAGTGTTAGATTGAGATTCAGACTATGATCATCCAAAATTCGGATTGAAAACGGATGATCATAAGCCTCAGTTTCGGATTGAAACTCTCTATTTTTGGGGCGGTCACTAGTGGTGGTCGCTCAACTTAAGCGACCAGCTCGTTTCCAGTGACCAAATGACTTTTGGTTTTGATTTGATTTGATTCATTCGACTTATACCTTATTGTAACCCTGTATATAGGTGTTCTCTGTTATGAATAAATGCCTTATAATAGTTTCTGGATTGCAAGTTAGAGGAATTCTGCATAATTACAAGTAAGGGCATACAATCATGTCTTTATGAATTGAATTGAACACGCTAGTCCAGTGTCTGTTATTATTAATCTTTCATTTTATATGCTGTTGTAATCATGTTTTACCTGCTGATCTTGTATATAACTGCTGTTTGTATTGTTTATACATGCACTTTGTTGATTATGAGTGTGATATGATGTTGGTTGATAGTACGTGGTTCTGATGGAATAGATATTCTATTTGGATATCTTAGCTTGGGATATTAGAAGGTTGTGGTATGGGACACATGCTTGCTGATGCCTCCAGACCTGTCATAACTATTGGATGACATTCTTAAGTAGAGTCTAGAGTTGCATGGCTAAGTACCCCACATGCTACTACCCTTTCGGTAGGGGAATTGAAATCGGATGACCCGTGATGACAGTGATGTGAAGATGGTCCACCGTTAGTCATATAAATGGTAGGGTTGCATATGTTAGAGTTGGGCTCATGGACGTCCAAGGAACGGACCGGGTGTCGTGAGGTGTCATGAGAGCATTCCGCCCCAACAATATGTGGATGACCATAGGGTTAGGGAATGGAGTCCAATAGCGGTAGCCAGTCCATGAGGGTTCTCATTCCTGGGTTGCGAAGGATACTAAACTGAGTTGGTTAGTGCCATAGGGGATGTATCTGGACTTCATGTAGTATGTTACCAGTATGACTTTGCATTGGATTAGAAACCCCGACATGTGCTAGTTTTCATTGCCAATGGTCGTGGTGAGAGAGTGTTGACTTAACCCCAGCCATGGTTTGAGAGCTAGGTGTGGACTTACCCTTTTGCCCAGGATCCCTACAGAGGTAACTAGTCCTTGCCGGATCAGAGTGACTAGACCTACCCAGAGGAGGGCTGGTGTTATATCTTAAAGCATGTCAACTGCTAGAGACTTGCATAGTTAGATCTTAGCTACATTCATACTTTGCACTCATACATATCATATATGCATTTCTGATTTGTTTAGACATATGGATGGGAATTGTTATTGTTCTTACTGAGTTCTCTAGAACTCATTCATTTATTTGTATATGTTTTATTAGTCTGCGCAGATGGAGGAAACGTGTCGGAAGATGGATTGGTTTCTTATGAAGGAACCTTCCTGTATGAAGAAGATGTGGCACCGACAATGGGAAATGGAGATAGCCTGCACGGGAGCTCCTGTGAGTGCATGGAATGCGCTTATCGCACCCATTGATGGGCGGAGGAGACAAGTTGCCAGACAGTTTGCTCACCATATAGAGGAGAATTGGAGGACCCCTCATCTTGATAAACTTGAGTCTAAGTTTTTAGCTTTAGAAAAAGAAACTGCAAAGAAAATAATTTAATTCTTTTTGAATTGCTTCCGCTAAACTCGTATTCTTTTGATTTATTATTCTTTCATTGATTATTGGGATAATTACTATTGCCCCCCTATACTTTGATTTTATTACTATTGTATCCCCTGTACTTTTCAAAATTACTAACCCAACCTTTAACTTTATGTACAATTACTAATGCCCCCTACCATTAAGTTCCGTTAGTTTACTGATGATGTGGCATCTTTATATTTTCTCAACTATCCCAAAATACCCTTATACTTATCTCTTTACTTATTTATCCTTTTATCAAGTTACGGTAGTACCCTTAATTAATTGTGGAGAAAAAAGTAGCCATAATCCATTTTATTCAAAAAAAAATTATATTAATGATTGAATAAAATTCAAAGAGAAACCGAAGAGGAAGGAAAATCGAATTCAACTCAAATTGGAAACTGAATATCACCTAAAATCTTTTCAAAATAAAGAAGTTTATTAAAGGTGGGAAACCAAATCGGATTTGGATTTTGCCCATTTCTATAATTTAAAATAAATGAAGTTTAGTGAATGTGGGAAACCAAATCAGATTTGGATTTTGCCCATTTCTTTAATTTAAAATAAATGAATTCAAAATAAATGAAGTTTAGTGAAGGTGGGAAACCATATTGGATTTGGATTTTGCCCATTTCTTTAGTTCAAAATAAATGAAGTTTAGTGAGGGTGGGAAACCAAATCAGATTTGGAATTTTCCCATTTCATTAATTCAAAATAAATGAATTTAAAATAAATGAAGTTTAGTGAAGGTGGGAAACCAAATTTGAATTGGAATTTGTCCATTTCTTTAGTTCAAAATAAATGAAGTTTAGGGTAAAATTGACATTTAATATGGTTTTTATAAATGGGATAACATCGTCTTTTTGATTTCTTAATTTTAATGAAGGACAAAGTAGACATTACATATTCAAACTTAACAGATACTTAACACCATTATAAGAAAGGGGGGCAACAATAATTATGTAAAGAACAGGGTTTTATTAATAATAAAATCAAACTACGGGGGGCAACAGGTAATTATCCCTTGATTATTTTATTGGAGTATTTGGACTCCTGTAATCCTTTAATTCATTAATTGAACTATTCTTGCTCTTGATTGTCTTTATTTGTATTTATTATTGTTGATAGACTAAACTGTGGATCCTATGACGGATCACTCCCACTGGTTGTCAGGCGGATAACCGAGACCGGTGGGTGGGGTGTGACATTAACATTCCTTGGTCAACTTCAATCCTTAATGAACTTGATGTGGATGCCTCTAGACGTCTTAGATTTCGTTTTATGAGTTAGTGGTTTTCTAATCTGAATAGGAACCAGTGAGGAAGGGTGTATTGGGGGCAACAGTTGTTGCGGGTAAGGGAGGTTGGTTTCTCATAAGGTATTAATTGCTGTATTTTTAATATTTCTTCTTCGCTTAATATAATGATCCTTTTAGCAAAAAAATCTTGCATGTCATTATCAAGATTGGAATCTTCATTGTAGACATGGGAGATCAAATGAAATAAAGTAGATTAACCTTTGGGGGTTGATCAGTTGGCAAAATTAAAATCAATGCCTCATAGTATGACGACAAGAGTTCAAATTCTCTGACAATGGCCGAGGCCTTGCCTTAAAAATTATATATAAAAGCTACGCCCTAAGAATATAGTGGAAGTGTGCATAAGCTGACCTATCTGCATTAATTAGTTTGGTTCAAATATCATATCCCTTGTCATTCCCTTACCCTCTAGGGAGCCCTGAATCTTTCCGTTCCTATCCAATCATTTTTCATTAGCCATCATATCCCTGTTAACCCTAACTGCACGTTTTGCTAAATGATTCAAAGGATCTTGACCACCTATTTTCCTCTTGACCTCTTGCCCACTCCCTCTATCTGGCCCCTTCCCTCATGGGTTTTGAAGTGTTTTTTTTGGTTACTATCTGTAATCATGTTGATAGAATGGTCTTTCGTGCTACTATCTATCACTTGTGGTGGGAAAGGAACCTTAAGAGATAGATTTCTAAATCTAGATCTATGGACATGATTTGGAAAGCTTGTTCTAATGTTTCAACAGGCTCCAGCTCATCTTCCATCTCTTGGTTGTTGATATCCCAAGGAACAAGCTCATTGTCATTACCTGAGGTTAGAGCTCGCTCTACCCTCCAATTTTCTTCTTAAAGACTGGTTGCTCTCCTTCCTCCCCCTTCTTTCCCCTTTGTACATTTTTCTCTCCCCTTTGGGGTTTTGTTAATTAATTTATTCATCCAAAAAAATCCAAATTATTAAATTTCAGCTAAATAATTTTTTATTTATTTTCCTTTTTGATTTCTTATTTATTTATTTTTATTATTTGAAGTCAATAATTCCCTTATTAGAAGGAATTGGATCCTCTACCCTCACAACACCATCCTCACACTCACTCCACTACATAGTTAAAAGGAAGGCCTATGAGCTCTAAAAAGGTGCACTAGAGGTGGACCAGTCTTAAAAGTGTGCAGTAAAGGCATGTGAGGGTAGTACGACCCTTTACCTGCAAGGGTAGAGGATTTGGACTCTAGTATTTCAGCATTTGGGTTTTCCTTTATCATGATTTAGCCAGAATCTTTTTTAATAATCATATCCTACTGTCATACTATCATATTTCATATCATATTATTATTATTATTACTATTATAAAAGCATGAACTAGAGAAGGATGGCTACATTTTCTTTCCTAAAATACCCTCAATGTCATTCCAATTGGATAGGCTTAATATGTTTGTAATTAAAGTTTCCTTATAAAATTACTATTGCCCCCCTTCACTTCTAAAGGTGTTAAAAGGCCGTTAAGTTTAGAAATGTAATGTCGATTTTGCCCTTCATATATTTACTAATGCCACCTTGTACTATAGCGTAATTATTATGTTATCCACTATACTTTTTACGTTACTTACCCAAACTGTGAAATCCAGCCCAAACCTAGCCAGGTCACCCTATCTGTTTTGGGTAAAGAAGGGTTAGTTTAAATGTTGACTTTGAAGTTTGACCGTGATTTCAGTTTTACTATCTTTGAAAATCTTAGGAAGCCATGTCAGACCTTTCTCTTAGGGTTGATCCAATGTCCCAAAATGAGGGATGATGTCTTTGTGGGCCATCTCAGTAGAAGATATGGTGTTTGACCCAAAACCCATGGATATTGATGATGGTGTTTCCTTATGGAAACTTTAATTGATTTGGTGTTGAACTACTCATTGGTGAAGAAAAACTTGGTTGATGGACCTAAAGCTTAGTTGGACCTAGTTTGAAGACACCCCTCCATACTAGGTAAGTAGTATGATGCGTTGAAAGAAGCCCATCCAAAAATATTGAAGTTAGGCCCAATAAATCCCTATTTTTGAACAAGCTGTCTAGGCAGTGACATTTTGGTAATTTTCTGTTTTGAAGGTTTTTAAAAGCTTTATTTCTTTTAATTTTGTGGTAAACAATCCCACTAGGTTTCTAACTCTCTAGAGAACGTGGAAAGGACCTTAGAACTTCCTCTTTGGCAACCAATCAATCAACAGGGTCAGTTTGGTCAGTTTGGTGAAATCCTAGTAATTCTTGGACTCTGTGCGCTATTTAAAGAGGGGGAACTCCATGTTTTTCAATCCCAATCTGTTCTAAACTTTTGGAGAACGTGGGAAGAGCCCTATATCCTCTCCTTCGAAGCCAAGAAAGACCCTCAAACATCTGTTCAGATTTCTTCATCGGTTTCTCTTCTAAAAGGTTAGTATTCAATTCGTTTCTTCTTTAATTCATTCTTTCTTCTCTACTTCTGATATTCTGATTATGAGAAGGGTATTACACTGCTGTAATGACCTCTTCTCTAATTCTTTTAGCCCTAGAGCGAATTCCCCAATTCACTTTATGTTCTTGAAGCCATATGGCGATGATTCTTGAATTTGATTCCACCAACAATCTTGATGATACTTTCCCTGAATTTTCTACCTATCTTTATGATTGTGGGGAAGGTCTCATACTATTACCATGACCTTCCCTTGTGTCCTCATGATTGAGGAGTTGATCCTTGTTTTTCCTTGGACCAATTGGCAACCCTTCTATTTTCTATTAATTAATTGGATCCTCCCCAAGACTTTCTTTATTATGATTTCTTTATCTTTATTCCCTAGGGTGAATCTTTATTCTCCCTAGTCTTCCTATGGGATATTAGGATTTCTTTCCTTTGAATTTATTTACATTCTTTTCTCTCATTGGTACACCCTTCCTATTTCCATTCTTGATTTTGAAATATTAATGAGATGTTCCTTTATCTATCTTGGGTTGTTTTTTTTGTGAGAGTTTATTATGGGTAACTTTCATGGGAGGTAACCAACTCTTATGAGAGGTAACCATATCTGAGACCCTAATGTTCTTTTATTTGTTGGAAACTTCCCAACACCTTTTCAGATTGTGCGTTCTTTGTTTCTCTTTTCCTAGGGTGAATCTTGATTACCCCTAGCCTTTCCATGAGAGCCATCAATTTTGTTCTGAATCTGCGCACCGAAGAAGGTGAATTAGTTGAAATACCTAATGAACTCCTGTGCTCAATCTGAATATATTTCCTGAAACTAGACTTTGTAATGGACTTCCAAGAGAAAAGCCCACTCAATTTGACCCCATATAACCTTTCAAATCCCTGTCCGATTGCTGAACTATGTCTGTCAAATCCTGCTTGCGCATCAAAGAAGATGAGCTTAGTTGGTGGACCTAATGAACTCCAATTCTTGATCTGAAAGTATTTCTGGAAACTAGACTTCTTGATTGACTCGTAGAAGAAAACCTCACTCAATTTGACCCTGTATAGCCCTCCGAATCCCTGTTTGAACCTTGCTGTTTTGCTTGGTCGACTGATTGGTCTACTGGACCACTCGACCAAAGGGTTTGCCAAATCCGAGAATTTGTAATTTTTTAGGGTTTTTCACTTCTATTTAAACCCTACTTCGAGTTTCTTAGTTACGGAAGCCTCCTAAACACTTTTTGAACGTGAGAAGACCTCTCCGAAACTCTCTCTGGTGATTTCGAACGATTCCTCTGCAGATCTGAAACCTCTCTTCTTTGATCTGACAATTCAAGGTTAGTATCTCTTCTGAAATCTAATTATTCTTTCTTTGATCTTTTTCTTGATTGAGATCAGGAAGTTGATGCTGCATCCTTGCAACCATCCCTTCGTGATCACCTTCGTTTCTTTGAGATCTATGATCATCATCATGATCTCAATCTTAGCCGTATATTTTTCTGGAAACCCTAACCCTTGCTTGATTTCTGGAAAACTTTGGTGACCTCCCATGCGAGGGAAACCTCATGGGTAATATTTCTAGTAACCTAAACTATAATTTCTATGATTTTCTTGTTATAATTGGCAAATCATTAATTCCCTTCCATTCTGTGATCATAACCTTTCCTGGGGAGCCATAAAGGTTGAAACCCTAATTTCTTGGGTTAAATCAAGAACCCATATTTTGACCATGACTTGATGATTTTATCTTCCCATATGATTCTAATACATCCTAGGAAGTTCCCCTTCGAATTTCGGATCAATCCGACTTCAAACGAAGAAGTTAAGGCCAAAATAGTTTTCACTATTCCGTACTGACTTGCTTGGTCGATTGGGCCAGTCTACCAAGCACTCGACCAAAGGAGTCAGTAGCTTCGTTTTTCGCCCGAATTGATTCGTTTGCTCTCTGATCTTTTAGGCATCTTTCCTAATGTTGTATCTATGATTGTTAGGAGTCTATTTGCTAAGTTTGGAGTTGCTCTCTTTGGTTTTGGATCATATTCTTCGATAATCAGGTAAGGATAGTTGATTCCTTAACTACATAGGTTGCTTGTTCTCTGGTTTCTACTTTGCAAAACTATGATTTTACATATTGTTATTGTATTTTAATTCTGATCTCCTACTGTGAGAACAGTAGCACTTGTTTATGTTATCCTTTTCATTATTCATATTATATGAGTTACTTATTCTTGCTTAATCTGATTCTGCTTTTACATTCTCTTGTATATGATGAACTGTTGGTTGTGTATGTCATGATTGATCTGAGAATGTGTTTGCTTAAGTTTGGTTTGGGATTGGGGAGTGTCCTTTTGACGCTTCTGTCCTTGGATATCGGAGGGAATAGTATGGGATGTTCTCCGAAGATGCCCATCGACGCTTTCCTAAATCAATGGATGTCATACCTAGGATTGTCTAGCAGTGTTTGGCTAGGATGACCCCTGTTATATCAGACCCGAATCGGAAGGGTATTGAGACCGAACGACCCATGGTAGCGAATGTGATTCACGGGCGCTCAAGATCGGTAACCAACTCGTGAGAGGACGGGAATCATATTGTGGGGACCATTTATTGGAGGGTTGCATATGGCTAGACTTGGGCTCACGGGCACTCAATACCGGTAACCAACCCGTGAGAGGACATGAGAGCTTCCCGTTTACCATATGTGGATAAGCAATAGGGTTGATGAGTCCGTAGTCCGTGTTGGTCAGTGCCATAGGATACGCTGACTCTAGTGTGAAGGATACGGAACCGAGTTGGTCGATGCCATAGGGAAAGTATCCGGATCTGACATGATATAATTGACTAGATGACTTGCATTGGGCTAGGCTTTTCCCTGACATGCGTCGGTACTTATGCCAAATTCTTGTGAGAGAGTGTGTTGACTTAACCCCTTACCATGGTTTGTCCTGAGGGATGCCCGGACCCACTGTCTACTGGAGCCGAGTGACTAACCTACCCAAAGTAGTACGGTGCTATGACTTAAAGCATGTCTACCATAGAGACCAGCATACATAGAGTTTAGATGCATACATACATTATCTGTTCCATATTGCATTGCATCTTATTATGTTTTGCCGCATGTTGTTTATGTTGTTATGGATTAAGTTGCCTTACTGAGTTTCTTTCGAAACTTATTCCTTTTTGTACAATCTATTGTTAGACTTCTCTACAGATTTGGATTTCTTTGACGGACCATATAAGGAAGCGCAAAGTGAAGAAGATGAAGACTGAAAGAGAAGAAGAGCTGACTGAAGATGTGGAATAGTTTTCTCTACATTCTTCTAGACGTATCTTTTACTTTACTTGTATTAGCTTAGAGCTTTACTTAGATTTTGATCTACCTTCCGCATGTGTTTGTAGGGTATATTTCCGCTATACTCTACAGTTGTCTTTTGATTTGGTATCTTGTTATTCCGCACTCTGATATTCTATAGTGATCTTTCTGAGATCCTTTCTTGACTTTTATTATAAATTACTTGAACATTATGATTTGTTCTTGCTTTTGATTATGGTATTGTGCGAAATGGATATGATCGTTCCTAAACTTGATCTTTAGGGTTGTGGATCACACTCTCGGGTATGCCAGTTAGGGTACCGGTTGAGAGGATGTGACACAAACTCAGACTTTGCTCAAAATTACTAATATGCCCCCTGTAATTAAGTTTTGTTAGTTAATTGATGACGTGACATCTTTCTATTTTTTTAAAAACTCCAAAATAACCTAAAATTTGTTGTTACTTATTTACCTACGTCACCTCATTAGGATCCAACACTTAGACGTCTAATGACTAGAATATAAGGGCAAAATCAGTATTCATATATGATTTTTTTAAATGAATATGATATTATTGTTTTAGCTTCCTAATTCTAGCAAAGGGAAAAATAGACATTGCACATTCTTCCTTTAATAGGTTTTAAGCACCATGAGAGGTGAGGGTGCAATAATTATTTCATAAAAAGCAATGGCCAATTACTAAGTAAGCTATAGTACAAGGGGTATCAGTAGTTATCCCTAAATAATAACAAATCTCAAAGTTATTTTGGGGTTATCAAAAAATACAAAGATGCCATGTCATAAGTTAATTAAAGGAGCTTAAGATGGGTTTGCAGGTACCAATATTTGACCCTTGGCCTCTAAGGGAGGAAATTTTAAGTTTCCACCATTGAGGCAATCAAAGCTACCGGTTAATTAAAGGACCTTAACTGTAGCGGGCATTAGTAATCTCAAACTAAGTGTAAAGTTGGATTAATATTTTTTAAATGTACAGAGATAAGGTAGTAACTTAAGCTTTTGTATAAGAGGGCCTTTGTAATTATTCATAATAATTAATATTAATTAATACCACTATCTCCTTCTAACTCATTCCCTCAATATTAGAAAATGAAATGATCCTCAAACTAAAATTAAGTACGTACAATTATTAATTTTTTATTTACCAAAAAAAAAAAAAACCATAAGTTTTATTTCTCTACTCCATCCACCATACTTCAACCAAACCCCACATCATTGAGATCCTTGTTGAAAAGATGACAGATAAAATACAATAGCAAAAGCAAGGCAGAGTCTAGAATCTGGTTTCTTTGCTTTAGGTGGGCATGCCAAGAAATAAATCTTATAGATTGCCCTTCTTTCTCTTTATGGTTATTACTATTTTTAATTTTTTGTTGTACCCATTTTTTTTCTCTTTAAGAGCTAGAAAACAAGGGCGCTTTGATTGCCTAAGCTGTGACGTATTAAAAGAATTCAACTTGTTTAATCACAATGAATAAGATTGCTAGGTAACTTTTCAAGGATGATGCATTTTTCCTCCCCACACTTGCCTCATAGAAACCTCCTCCCATGATTGAAAATTTCATCTAGGACTCAGGCAGCCTTCTTGTTCAGGTTGTATACAAGCCGACCCATCTGAAACCTCCAAAGCAAGAAATAAACTAAACCAAAACCAACCAAAGCCCACAACCAAACGATCCCTTCATTGTTCTTCAACCTAGGCCACTCTATTTCTTCTATGCTAAACTCTTCTACATCCATATTCCCAGCTATACCCTTGTCAAACTTACCATATACAACATAAGCCCTATCATCTTCTCTCAGTGTAACAGTAGTTGGAAACCTTTCCTCATCAAGGGCAATTTTGTCATATACCTCAGCCTCTCCCCAGCCATCCTCGATTTTGAGCAACCACGCCGTCGTCTGCGAGACAATCACCACAGCGCCGTCGCTTCTAACGGCGATGCCGTCATTCCCGCCCATCAAGTCCTTCTCAATATTCACCACCGAGGCTGTGTCGTTGACGGTGAAATATCAACACTTCTCCGCCTCCCAATTTTTTGAAATTCCCCCTATTCACTTCCCAAAATTTGAAATTTCCCCTCTAACACCTTTTCCATGCATGAGATATAAGTACTTGGACTCTTATTTGAAGAAAAATTTTAACGAGAAAGATAATGGGTAGAAAATTCATTGTGTACTGTGTGAAACATTGGTATCTAACCCCTTTCGATGTTACACCTTGACTCCACCTCTAGATACATACCATTTAGATGCATGATTACCCACAAAGAAGAAGAAAAGGGAGATAAATTGAGGGGAGGGGGTTGTTTGTATAATAATAAAAGATACAAGGTATACACTGTTTGGATACATAATATACCAATATTAGTTTAGGACACAATGCCAGCTCACCATTTATTTCCCAACTATTAATTGGGAGCTTAATTGTTTGAATATTTTTTTAAGAAGAAAAAACATTGTTCTCACTTCTCACACTAATTTAAATTGGATTCATGTCGCCACAATTTCTTCATGTTAGTTTTCATCAATTTCTCTCTAGAAAGCCAACCCGTGGAAATTGACACATGAGAAAATTGAGGTGATAAAAATTAATCAAAATTAACATGTGATTTTTATTATCTTATCATGCTGGATTATTATTATTATAATATTTAAAAAACACTACACAGTGACTTCTTTATTGAAGATCCGGCTAAAGCATAGGGTTTGTGGCTTCATCTTCTAGGTAATAATATTTAAAAATCACTACACAGTGACTTCTTTGTTGAAGATCCAACTAAAGCGTAGGGTTTGTGGCTTCATCTTCTGGGCTCGTTCTTCAGCCCATTCTTGTAGTTTTCGAATCTTACGAGGCAACCCACAAACCAAATCCTGGGCTTTCTGGCCTTCACCGTTGAGACCCACAACCTTCTCCAGCTTCCATCTCCCAATCAAGAACTCTAATATGTCCAAGTAATCGGCAATGGTGTAAACACCAAGCTTCTATGTGACAATGGAGAAATGGTTAAAGATATTCGAGTTTTCACCATCAAACATCAAGTAGGCCGGCATCGTAATGTTTGGACCCAAAGTATCAGCAATTGCTAGCATGGCATCTGTGGGGTCTACCTCTAATAGCTTCTCCATCATCCGTTGATACCCTTTTTCATGTCGCTTCTCGTCAGCTGCAATGGTACCACAGATAGTGGCTAACACAGGATCACCGCTCTGCTTTGCCAACAAAGCTGTTTTGCCATGTGATATGAATGTTGCCCGTTCTTGAAATGAAGTGTACGTGATTCCCATGTACGGAGTGATTTTTAATATTGGGCTCTGTCATTAGACACCAAAAGAGCAAATAAAATGTCAAAGATACACAGATGCATTCATGAGTGGTGAAAATTTCAGAATCTAGATGTTTAGTATGTGCTCTTTTCATACTTTTACTACATATTAGAAGGGTTCTATTGATACTCACTCGGAGGCTCACTTTTGATTTATTGTGTTAGCACTCAAAGGTAGACGTAATGTATGGTGGATAAATGTCAGGAGAACACATACATCTTCAAGACTCAAAATCTCAGTCCCACGATGGTAGTGCATGGGTTTTAATGTCATAACATACAAAATAGATATTACTAAAATGTTGGGTCCTCGATAGTTAGTTAATGTGGCTTGTGCTGCCCAACATTGCATGGTAAATTTTAATTTCGATTATTTAAATAAACATGTGAAGATTTCATCTACTTGAGTGAAGAAAAAAGAAAGAAAGGAAGAAGATAGAAATCGAACTAACCCGAGTCATTGCATGATGCAGTCCCAAAACTACACTAAGCAGCACCAACTAGGACACAACATTTAGTAAGATCCATTTGATTTTACCTAATGCATGCATATCATTAGCTTTAGAGCTTTTGATGTATTAGTCAAAAGTACCTAACATGTATTCACGTAAAAATGCCAGCCAACCCTAGCTTTTTAATATGAAGAATCAATAGCTCACCGTGCCAGCGGTGATAAGGTTTTGTATGGTGCGTTCGACCATATGCATGTTGACTCGTCCAGACAAGTATAAATACTTGTTGAGAAGATCTCCAAGCCGGTTCTCTTCAGCCGTCCAAGATCGAATCCAAACAGACCAACCATCGGGGCTGTTTCCAGTTGGATCTTTGATCCCTTCGAATCTATTGAGGAAAGATGTGTAAGATGGCAAAGCTTCTTCTGTGATTAGATCACCCACTAATACCACCAAGTACTCATCAGGCAATCCTGCTGTTCTCTCACGCAAGCCCAAAACTTGCTCCGTAAATTCATCTGATGGAAGGGTTGAGTCTGGCAAGAAATCGTGTGGTTGCCAACTTTTCTCCGCTGGTTTTAACAGCGGCAAGACATTTTCTCCCACCCACCCACTAAGTGATTTGAGGAGCTCCACCTTCTCCGGTGGTACAGTGGGGATGTTTGCGATGGGCTGAACTGCAGCAGCCACCACAGCAGGGACTGGTGATCGTCGTCCCCATAATCTACTGGTGGCAGTTGCTGACGAAGTCTGGGATCCCAGAGGATAATGTGTGAGAGCAGGACTGCATTTTCTAGGAAATGAAAGCTGGCTCAAGGCATATGACAACTGCATATTGATTTGAGCAGATGAAGTTTTCTTCTATGAAAAGGGATGCGAGGATTCTCTATTTAATTATGAGAGTTTTATAGTAGAATTTCTCTGTTCATTCATATTTCATATTTAAAAGTTTTACCTTAATTTGATTCCTACCCAAAAGTCAACTATTATCTCTTTCTATCCCAAATTGCTTTTGTGCTGTGTGGCAGTACCGTGTGGCCTACGGTCCAAGATTGAAACTTCAATGGGTTGCAATGTCATTGTGTTTTTATCCTTTTTCACTTGTTATTGTTTTTGTAAAGAATTAACACAGACTTTAAATTATTACCCACTAGTCTCTTTGCTTTAACATTAGTATAGAGATTTTGTAATCATTATTTGACCTCATCCATCTTAAATCCTAGCTCCTCTCGTGGAGTTGATCTGTCATTCTCATTTCAGGTAAATATGATCTTCTTATACATAATAATTAGAGTAGCTTTTATCTTTCTCACACGCCATAGTTGGTAGGTTTGATCAGTAACCACAGGGTCCCGTCCATGTATACTTGTTCTCAGTCACATTCCGAGTCTTCTTAATTTTCTGTTACTTCGCAGTTCGAGTTAGATTTCCATATCACGTTTATTAATAAGAAGAAAATAAAATTAGGTGCAAATGGACAAACCTAGTTTCAACGACTCATAGGCAATGACTTGGTTAAGGAAACCCGCCAAAGCTACACAAATGCGAGTTTTTATAGGACAGTTGTCATAATTGCTTATTGACCCAAACCTGAGTGATCTACTGATGAACAAAGATGCAACTTGCGTGAAATTAAATGGAGGTTCGAACCAATTGATGTTGTGGAATCGAAGGACTAGTTGTGGTTATAAATGCCACCCAAACCAGAGCTAATTGGTTCTCCTTTGAAAAGCATTGAGGTGTAGTAATTGACTGGACATTTAGGTTACCATTAATATTTTTTTCAATGCATGCAACACTTTGTCATGGATATCATCGAAAGTGGGTATTCTTCCACTGCCCAACATCATTACTCCTCACAACAATAGAGGTATGTTTAATTATTATAATATAATTGACTTACCTTTGCCTATCTTTAATTCTTTGAATAAGATTAACTTCTTCTGAATTTGAGTTTTCTCATTGTGACTGGTGAAGGTAGGGGTGTCAATTTGCAGTTCGAATCGTTAAAATCGAACCGAACCGGCCCGAACTGAACCTTAATGGGCTATATTTGGCTGAGGGTGGCAGAGCCCGCACCAACCCAAACTCAAATTGCAACCCATTATAATCCGTTTTACAACCCGTTATATAGTTTAATATTAAATATTGTTTGAATCATCATATTACCACTAGATAGTTGATGAAGACTATTATAAAAATTGAGCATGAATTCAAAGATCAAATAGTCATTCTACTACTTGTAAGATACAATTAGAATGACTAAGTATAAATGTCCAATTGAATATACAAAGTTTGTCAAATTAAATAAATATTTATCAAGTATGAAAATGTTGATTAAGTATGATTATATTTATTCAGAGGTATTTCTTTTGCATATCAACTAAATACCAATCCAAAAAAGAGACGGATTTCATAGAAGGGAAAAAAAATCAACATTCTCACAAAACAAGAATCCAAATTCAAAACAATCAAATTATAGCACAAGTTAGAATTAAAGGGTTTTTGGTTCGAAGATTTGTTTAAGAACTATCTGGTGGAGCCTAAGGAATGAGCTTGCTGTTTGTAGCTTACTACTTATTATTTGAGTATTGATTTCTATAAGGTGGGTGGGATCTCTACAACATGGAATGATTTTTCATTTTTTAATAAGAATTGATCAATAGCTATTTTGTTTTCCATAGAATTTTGGCTCTTGTTGTAGGATGCTCAACTATTTATTTTTATTCTTTTTCTTGCATACCATAAATTATTAGCCCAACCTGTTAGTCAACCCGAGTATAGATCATTAGCCCAAATCCAAACCGCACCAAATCGAAACCAGCCAGAAACTATTATTTTGCTAACGGGCCGTGTTTGGGCTGAGTGTTTTTAAGCCTGAAACCGCATCGTTGACATCCCTAGGTAAAGTGTAAAGAATTAAGTGGATCAGAACTTTGAAATCCAGCCCTAACCTTGACCTGGAAACCCTATTGTTTGTAGGTCCGAAAACCCGAAGTGAAGGAAGAAGACAACTATGGGCCATCTCAGTGGAAGACATGGTGTTTGACCTCGAACCCATGGAGATTGATGATGGAGCTCCATACTTGGAAACTTTGGCTGTGTTTGAGAAGAAACTACAACTTGATGGAGAGATTAGTTGATGGACCGAAAGCACTTTTGGACATGGTTTGAAGACATTCCTCTGTGCTAGGTAAGTCATTTGTTGAGTTGGGTGAAGCCCACTTGAATTTGAAGTGATTTGGGCCTCATTTCCTTGTCTAAGCCATGTTGTCCTAGCCTAGTCGACCAGCCAAGTTGCCAGCTGCTGACAGAATCCGAGAAAATCTTTTGTTTAGGTCATTTGGTGCTTTATATATTAGAACTTCTTGTTTCTTAGCATCTTTTGTTTCTAAAACTCTTAGAGAACATGGGAAGCCTCTGTCAAAGCCTCTCCTTGGTGTTTGTGAAGAATTTTTGCAAGATCTCAAGTTCTTCATCTTTTGTTCATCTTCAAGGTTAGTAATCTCTTGTATTTCTTATTGATTTACTCTTGCATGATCAAGTTCCTACTACTGTGATTATGAAGAAGGTTTCGCAACCTTGCAAACACCTCTTCTACAAATTCCAATGATGAGAATGAATCTCCATTCATTCCATTGATGCTATGATCTTCATGCTTGATTGCCATGATTCATATGATTTTTCATGAAGCCATGGTCATTCTTTTAAATTGATTTCTCTAGCATATTAGATCTGATTTTATGTTACCATTCATCTCTGATACTTTGCTAATGATCCTCTTGAGTGAATCCTTCATTCTCCTTTGCATCCATGGTTGTTGTCATTGAAAACCATGTTTTGATCAAATTAGAAAGTCATGTTTTCAAAATAGAAAGTCATGGTTTTGATCATTGTTTGGTGTCTAATCTATGCTAGTTAGTATTAGATTACTGTTCCTAAGGTTCCTTTGAAATTTTGGAGTGTTTCGAATGCCGGAAGATGAGTTTCGGATCAAAATTTAGGTTATGGCCACTAACACTATTCACCTGGTCGACTGGACCAGTCAACCAACCAGGCTGCCAGGCATGAACAACATTATTTTCTTCGTCTGATTTGATCCATTTGACCTCCAATCTTCTAGGTCTTTTTCCTAATTTTGTATGTATGTTTGTCTAGGGTTTATTTGCTAACTTTGGACTTGATCTCTTGTTTCTCCAGATTCTCTTTGAATCTAATTAAGGTAAGGACAGTTGTTTCCATATTAACATAGCTTGCATGAATCTTAGTTTCTAATTTGGGAACTTATTAGATTTACTACTGTTCTTATAAATTCTTAATATGTGTTACTGCTGTAAGTACTTCAAGTACAGTAGGACCTTGTTCATATATTCTTTATATTATTTTGATCATGTATGGATACTTATTCTTGACATTTACATATTCAATTGATCATGTTTATATGTTGATCTTTCTATATGTTGGAATTTTAGTTGTTTATGTTATGACTGAATTGGGAATGTGATTGTTTAGGTATGATTTGGGATTGGAGAATGTCATTTTGACATTTCTGTCCTTGGACATCAATGGAAGTGGTATGGGACATTTCCGATGGTGCCCTTTGACTCTGTCCCGGATTATTGTATGTCATGCCTAGGGCTTGTCAAGCAGTGTGTGGCTAGGATGTCCCTGTTATATTATACCCTATTCAGAAGGGTATTGAGACCGAGTAACCCGTGGTAGCAATGTGGGTTTGTGGGCGCTCAAAACCGGTGAGTAATATCCGTGAGATGACATGAATCACATTGTGGGGGCCATTCATTGGTAGGGTCACATTTAGTAGACTTGGGCTCATGGGCGTTCGAGATTGGTGAGTTATATTCGTGAGAGGACAAGAGAGCTTCCCGTTTACTATTTGTGGATGACCGATATGGTTTGATGAGTCCGTAGTCCGAGTTGGTTGTAGCCATAAGATACGCTGACTTTAGCAAGAAAGATACCGGAAAGGATTTCGAGAGGGGAGGAATTGATGTATTTGACTCTAACTTGATATACCCAAGTAGATGACTTGCTTTGGCTAAGCTTGACCTTGACATGCGCCAATACTTATACCAATGGTGATGTGAGAGAGCGGTGACCTAAACCCCAGCCGAGGAATGTCTGAGAGGGATGAAGGACCCAATTACCACTGGAGAACCCGAGATACCGAGATGGTTGAGGGAGAGCGATTTGAGACCTACCCAAAGAAGTATCGTGCTAAGACTTAAAGCATGTTTTCCAATAGAGAGCAACATACATAGAGTTAAATTTATACAGGCATTGTCTATTTCATATCATGTTGCATTTGCTATGTTTTGCTATCATGTTATTTGTGTTGTTATGGAATAACTTGCCTTGCTGAGTTCTTTTGAACTCACTCATTTTTGCAAATATCTTTGTTAAACTATCCTGCAAGTACTGATGAGTATGACGGCCGTAATATGAAGAACAAGCCGATGATGCATACTACTCCCAAGGTGCTAGCTATTACGAAGATAACGGTGAAAAGATTCCTTGTGTGATCATGCTGCGTACCAGGATTATCCTTAGCTTGGAGTGGAAGCAACACCATGCTTGATTTCTAAAGTTTATGTTTATGAAGATACTCTTTATAAGTTAAAAGAGACCATAGTTTAGTTTGATTACTTCTTTTCTTTCCTTTCATTTGGGAATCGGTTGTAATCTTCTTTTTGACTTTCAATCTACATTTCCGTTGTGTTATGTGGAGTGATTTTCTGCACACTCTACATATTGTTCGACATTGATTATTATATTGATATCATTTCTTTCCGCACTCTAATTATATTGTTCTCTATTCTGCTTATCTTGATCTCTTTGTTTATATAATGTTACTTTGATTATATCTTGTTCATGATTATGTTATTGTATATGTGGGAGGTTTATTTTCTCGATACTTGATCTTCGGGGCTGTGGATCACACACTCGGGTATGCCCGGTAGGGTACCAGTTGGGTGGATGTGACAAGAACACACTACAAAAAGGAAAAAAAATATATATTATTCTTTGGCAATGGTCTAATAATGTTGCCAAAAATAGCATATTCGTCACCAAAATAAAAGGCAACATATTTCTTTCCAATGTCTATAATGCCATCACGAAAAATAGGTGATTGGGATTTGGTACCGACTAGGAAATTTTTTTTTGTGGGGTCATCATCAACTAGTCATAGCAATTGAGGGCCTATAGGCCCTGGGGGAGGGACAAAATATTTTCGGAAATGTTTTTTTTTTTCCTCACGAAAAAAATCATACTAGACGAGAGTGTGCCAGAATGTCTCTGTCACACCCCACCCGCCAGTCTTGGTTACCCACCCGACAACCTGTGGGTGCAATCCGTCACAAGACCATGGTCTTACCCATTGTTAATAATAATGCAAGAAATAGATAATCATGAGTAAGAGCAAGTTCAAATAATTAATCTAAGGGATTACAGGAGTCCAAATACTCCAATAAAAGAATCAAAGAAAGAATCAAATGAAAGAAATCATGAATTAAAAGTCAACGAATTCAGCGAAAGCAATAAAATAAACTAAAATTATCTTTTTTCCAGTTTTTTCCTCTAAAGCTAAAAACTGCCTTTCAAAATTAGCAAGAAAGGGGTTCACCAGTTCTTCTCCAAACGTTCCACAAAATATCTGGAAATCTGCCTTCTCCAGCCTTCAATGGGTGCTATAACCGCACTCCAAGCATCCACAGGAGGCTTCATGCAAGCAATCTCCATCTCCCACTGACAGTGCCACATCTTCTTCATACCAGATGGTTCGATCATATGAATTCTCTCCACTTTCCGATGACATACAGCCATCTGTATAGTCTAGTATAACATAAAAAGAAAGGAATGAGTTCTGACTAAGGTCTAACTATGACAGTCTCTAGACAATCAGTAATGCATATATGAAATAGATAATATGCAATAATATGAATGCTACTAAGGTCTAACTATGACAATCTCTAGACAGTTGACATGCTTTAAGATATATCACCAACCCTCCTTTGGGTAGGTCTAGTCACTTTGATCCCTCACGGACTGGTTACCTCTATTGGGATCCCGAGCACAAGGGTTGAGTCCTCATCAGACATCATGCTGGGGATTAAGTCAACACTCTTTTACCACGACCATTGACATAAGTATTGGCGCATGTTGGGGTTTCTAATCCAATGCAAGGTCATACTAGTAACACACTATATGAAGTCCAGATACTTCCCCTAGGGAAAACAAGAGTAGAAATACATAATCAAGAAAAGTGTTGGGTAGGGTCTAACAATTAATAAAAGATTAGGGTTTTCCTAATTTGGTTACCTCTTATGAGAGTACCCAATTTGGACTCTCACAAAATCACCTTCTTTTTGGTTCACAGAGGATGGGGGAAAGAGGGAATCATCCTAACAATCATGGGGATAGAAGGAAAGGTTGTAGCACTGATGTGAGACCTTTCCCACAATCACCAAGATCAGTAGAATAATAATGAGAGAGTGATCAAGATCATTGGTAAAGTCAATTTCAAGAATCATCGCCATATGGCTTCAAGAACATAGAGTGAATTGGGGAATTCACTCTAAGGCTAATAGAATCAGAGAAGAGGTCATTACAGTAGTGTAATACCTTTCTCATAGCCAGAAGATCAGAAGTATAGAAGAAAGAACAAATCAAAGAAGAAAAGAATCGATTACTAACCTTTTAGAAGAAGAACCGATGAAGAAACTAGAACGGATGCTTGAGGATCATCCTTAGCTTTGGAGGAGAGGCTCTAGGGTTCTTCCCATGTTCTCCAGAGGCTTAGAACTAATTGTTAGTGGAAAACATGAAGTCCCCCCCCCCCCTTTAAATAGCATAAAGAGTCCAAAAATACAAGGAATTCACTAAACTCACCAAACTGCCCCTGTTGGTTGATTGGTTGTTGAAGAGGAGGTTCTAAGGTTCTTCCCACGTTCTCTAGAGGCTTAGAAACATAATGGGTTTGTTTACCACGAAATTCCAATAAATAAAGCTTTAAAAAAACCTAAAAAATAGAATTTTACCAAATTGCCCCTGCCTGGGCAGCTTGTCCAAAAATAGGGAAGAGAATGGAGTGAAGGGGATTCACTTACCTCAACCAGATTTGCAAAACAGACGAGGAAAAGGATCTAGATTGCAATCCACGCTTTCCTCACCTTCCAGCACGTGTCTTCTGCCTCCTAACCGTCCACAGCAGCAATCCTGAATATAATAATGAGTTAATAGGGCGGGGTTTGCTATTTATAAAGGAAACAGAGGGCAAATTAGGGCAAAATCCCACAAACAGACCATGGCGGTCATTTGGGGTGGTTGATTGGCCCAATCAACCGCCTTAAGCAATTGCCCCCTAGTACTTTGCAATACATGGGTGCTTTGCTCAAGGGGTTGATTCCAACCCTCAACCTAACCCTAAACAACACATGGGGCGGTCTTACCTTCATTCCAGACATCTTCAAACACCTCTTGACTCAGAGTGGAACTCCACTTTCCCAACAAAGCAGGTTCTTCATCAAGAGAATCCAAATCCATGGGTTCAGGGTATGGATCATAGACTTCAATTCGGATACTCCACAACTTATTCAAGCTTAACCTTTGGGTTATAGGACCTGCAATACGGATTCTGGGTTAGAAATATGGGGGTTATTACAATCTCGATTACCATTGGTGCAGTAAACTTTGTACATGATCTTCTCCAGTTCAGCTTGGGCAGTGTCAACATTATTGTAGGTGTTGAATGGTTGTAAATATTAGGGGAGATGAGGAGCAACCGGCACCATCAAACCACAAGTTTCAACTAGCAAGGGCATATCGTAAAACTTTGTGGGGACTTGACTTTATTGAGATTGCACACCACCATGATGGGTGCGTGGAAGACTGTACAGGCAGGAGGCGATGGGTACTGGTTGCAACCTTAACTCCCAAACTTTAAGGTTATATAGGGACAAGAGAGTCTGGCAACATTGGACTTGTTAAGTGAGTTCTTGCATTTGTTCACCGAACCCATAGGGTTACCACCCCAGAGAACCCATGACCAAAGGATATAGCTTCTAGAAGGAATTACAACACCAAATATCTAACCATACCGCTAGGGGCGGACCTAGGATTGAATATTGGGGGGGGGGGGGGGGGCAAAGAATGGAAGGCTAGATTGGGGAAGCAAAAATGCTTTTTCGCCGCACATATTGTGTGAGCCCTTATAAGACCCATTGGGAGTCCCACCAATGAATTATTTTATTATATTAAGGAAAATGCACACATATATTTGTGGGGCCCACACATATTTGACAAAAATAGGTAAATTATTGATAATGATACTTTTTTTCAATAAGAGATAGGTAAATTAAAGTATCATACAAAAAAATACACATGACTTCCAACCCTAAAAAGTCAGATGTAAACCAAATTTTTTTTAGGTAAGAGATGCAAACCAATGGTAGTTAGTTACCTTACTAATTTTTTTCCGCAAATGCTGAGATATTGTTTCAGCCGATTTTGGGGCTGCTGTTCGATCCTTCTTTCGAAAAGGAAAACTTCCGAAAGGGGTAAATAATTGTTTCCTCACTTTAGTTCCCAAGGTGGAGAATGTAGCTACACTGGACAAATTTCGGCCTCTATGTATGGGGAATTTTTTTTGCAAAACATTGTCAAAGATAATGGCTTCTCGGCTGAGTCCTCTTTTGCCTAAGCTTATTTCTGAGGAGCAAGGAGCTTTCCAGAAAGGTAAGATGATTTCTGAAAATATTGCTGTCGGTTCTGAACTTACAAATATTTTACATTCTTCTGTTAGAGGGGGAGGGATGGGAATTAAGATTGATATTATGAAGGCTTATGATACCCTATCATGGGAGTTTTTATTCTTGGTCTTGAAGGCTTTCGGATTTTCAAATAGATGGGTTGGCTGGATTCATGAGATGCTAGAATCTCAGTTTTATTGAATGGGGGACCAGTTGGATTCTTTGGAGTTGAGAAAGGGCTTCGGCAAGGGGACCCTTTATCTCCTCTTCTTTTTCTTCTTGCGAGAAGAGGTACTTATGCGAGAGCATTCATTATTTGATAGGGGATTGAGAGCTTTGGTAGATTGAGGGTTCAGGTCCCGGGGGGGGAGTAGAAGTTCCTTCCGTTCGATGTATGCTTGATGATATTTTTATTTTTTCAAATGCTTCTTTATGTTATGTTAAAGCTTTGAAAAATTTCTTATCGAAGTATCAAGAATTTTCGGGTCAACATATTAGTTTGGAGAAGAGTAAGCTTTTTCTTGGACGTGTGCCTCCTAGTCGAAAACAAAAAATTGTGGACATATTAAATATCCCAATTGTTCTCTTTCCTACTCGATATCTGGGGATAGATATTTTTAAAGGAAGAGTTACTCGTGTCAGATTGCTGTCAGTTTTAGACAAGATTAAGAATTGGCTACAAGGGTGGTGTGGAAAGCTGTTATCTTTGGCAGGTTGAGTGGAGTTGGTACGTTCAGTTACTTCTAGCATGCCAATTCATAATTTTTCAAGCAGAGGCTTGGATGCGTAACTTCATTTGGACAGGGAGTATAGAGGTTGTGAAGAAGGTTACTGAGGTGTCTTGGGAAAAAGTATGTACTCCAAAATGTGAGGGTGGTTTGGGTATTCGAAGATTAAGAGATGTCAATTTTGCTTCCTTATGCAAGTTGGCTTGGACAATTAAACATAAACACTCTGTTTTTGCTCACTTTTTAAAGGGGAAGATGGTGGACAAAAGGGGAAATTTAAAGATTTATGGGCAGCAGTCCTCTTTGATGTTGGGATTGAGGAAGGTTTGGGGTTTTGTTCAAGCCAATGAACGGTGGTCAGTTGGAAATGGTCATAATATAAATTTCTGGTTTGACAGATGGTTGGGGAATTTTACCATTGCAGACTATGTTGGTATTCCTCTAGATTTAGAGGGTCATTTGAAATTGACTGTTGCAAATTGTTTACAGCAAGGGGAGTGGATATTTCCGTCAGTGGACAATGCCAAATTTCAAGAGGTAATCTCTCTTATTATGTTATATCCTGTACCTTGTGCTGGTTTTGTTGATGTTTGTCATTGGCAAGGTTCAGTGGGGGGAGAGTTTAGTTTTCGATCGGCATGAGATCTCTATCGTAGAAAAGGAGAACAACTGGAATGGGCTAAAAGTATTTGGAAGACTTCTTTGCAACCTAGACAACAAGTTTTCTGTTGGAGACTTTTTCATGATAGGCTACCTGTTGATGCCTTGTTGACTCGGAAAGGGATTATGCTGGCCTCTCGTTGTAATCTATGTGGTAAAGCTTCAGAGGACATAGGACATCTCTTTCTTCACTGCTCATTTTCACGTGGAAGTGGAGAAGCTTTTGTAGCAAAGTTTGGTTATAGTTGGACAGTAAAAGATTCGATTGTAGAGTCGTTCAAGGCTTGGAAACACTAGGCTTCACAGTCTCCTTTACAGACTGCTTGGATTAATGGATGTTGTTTGCTTTTATACTTTCTTTGGATAATCCGCAATCAAATCCGGTTTGAAAATTTAAATTTCAGGACTGATGAGGTGATGAGTTTAATTTTTTCAGACTTAGTACAGTTTGGCTTTAAAATGGATGGAAGAAAAGTAACTCCTACCATTTTTTCGGATGCAAGAAGACTGGGCCTTCACTTCTCTGTTTTTAGTGCTGCTCCTCCACAAGAAATTTTTTGGTGTCCTCCTGCTGTAGGTTGGGTTAAACTAAATATTGATGGGTCTTCTTTAGGCAATCCAGGAAGGTCTGGCGGTGGAGGAGTCTTTCGAAATGAAGTTGCTGCGGTGGTTTTCAATTTCAGTATTTTTTTAAATGTTAAAACCAACTTAAGGCTGAATTGGAAACTTTCATTCACGGATTACGTTGGGCAAGGCATTTACAAATTAATAAGCTTTGGGTAGAAAGTGATTCAAAAGTTGTGGTGACTTTAGTACAGCAGAAGAAAATACCTTTGTATATCTTTCATATGTGGAGAGTGTTACAAGAATATTTGCTGACTATAGATTGGAAGATTTCACATTGCTATCGTGAAACTAATACAGTGGCAGATTTTTTGGCACATTCGGCAGCCTAGAACAGGAATTCCGATATTAACATTCCTTGGTCAGCTTCAATCCTTAATGAACTTGATATGGATGCCTCTAGACGTCCTAGATTTCGTTTTATAAGTTAGTGGTTTCTAATCTGAGCAGGAACCAATGAGGAAGGGTGTATTGGGGGCAACAGTTGTTGTGGGTAAGGGAGGTTGGTTCTTTATACGGTATTAATTGATGTATTTTTAATATTTTTTCTTCGCTTAATATAATGATCCTTTTAGCGAAAAAAAGTTACCTTACTAACTGTAAACATTTTATTTCCAATATAAAATCAAATATAAAAAATTGCAGAAGAAATAAAGAAACAAAGAATATAAAATAAAATAAAGAATAACAAGAAAATAAATGAAAAAAATATAAACTATAAATAAATTGAGAAAAAAAAAGAGTACCTAATTGTGGAGAAATTTTTTTCCAAATTTTCCTTAACTCACGCTTATAGGAAGGGAAGAAGAATAAATAGGAAGAAAAGAGGAGAGAGGTCAATGCAAGGTTGGTCGAGTGGTAAAGATCCATACTTCTCAGTGGGGAGGTCTTGGGTTCAACTTTTGCAGATGGCATTACATTTCTACTATTAAAAAAGCACCAGTACTAAAAAAAAAAAAAAAAAGAAAGAAAAAGAGGAGAGACATGAGAGGATAAATAGGGATTTAGGAGTTAGTTTCTAATTAAGAATGACATTTTGAATTTCTAATAAGATTTAAAAAAAAAAAATCCTTTAACCCACGTTTATAGAAAGAGAAGAGAATAAATAGGAAGAAAAGATGTGAAAGAGAAGAAAGGGGAGAATAAATAGGCAATGAGGAGTTAGTTTTTAAATAGGGATGACAATTATACCTATTATTTTACCTTTAAAAATTGTTCTCAATATTGAGGGGGGCCAAATAGTGACATTTCACATGTGAGAAGAGAAAAAAAACTGAAAAAATAAAGAAAATTAATATAAAAAGTGAAAAACTAATGAAATTATAAGAAAAAGTTAAAAATCGGGTGGGGGGGGGCATGGCCCCCCTCGGCCCCTTAGTGGGTCCGCCCCTGCATACCGCTAGCCTCATTCTCAAAAGAATGAAGTCAAGCGACTAGAATAGGAGATGTTGACCACGGGGTTAATATGGCCTGCTATGAGTCCCTATTCCAGTCTAGTACTAGTAGCTAGTGTGAAAGAAAGTTGGGGTTGGATGTTTTGTGTGGATTATCGGCCTTAAATGAACTCACAATTCCTGACATGTTTCTTATTCCAGTGATCGACAAGTTGCTGACTAGCTAGGATTAAGAGTGTCAATCGGTACAGTTTCGATATGGTACCCACTTTGAATACCAAAAACCAGAACCGTACCGTACCGATTTATATGGTACAGTACGGTTTCGGCATTCGCAAAAACTGTTCGATATGGTTTCGGTATTAAATCGGTACGGAAAAACGGTTTAAACATGGTTTCTAGTGGGATACACTTTTGGTACAAACAAACCCATGCCACTTTTGTTATTACTTCATTAATATCCTAATGAAGATGTGACTAGATAATCGAGAATTTGATATTAACAAACACAAAGCAAGTAAATCTAATTAATAGAGACAAAACAAGTAAATCTAAGAAAAGGAGTGAAGGACGAAACAAAAAATTGAAATAGGGAATTATGGATAGCGTAAAGGTAAAGTGTTTTCATTGTAAAATTGCATTTATATCTCTTAATTTGGTATGGTACCAATTCGGTACGGTTTCGGTATATACTGACGGTATGAGTATCTGAAACCGGAACTGTACCGAAGAAATTCGATTTCGGTACGTACTGTACCTAATTTTGAAAGGTGTGGTATGATGTGGTTTGGTGCTGTTAAATGATTTCGGTACGCAATTGACACCCTTAGCTAGGATGAGCCACGGTGTTCACCAAAGTTGATTTAAGGTCAGGCTAGCATCAGGTTAGGATGACAGAAGGTGATGGGGAGAAGACAACTTTTCACACACATAATGGGCACTATGAGTTCCTTGTGATGCCATTCAAGCTTTCGAATGCACTAGCCACGTTTCAATCACTTATGAATGAGGTACTTCGAGATCACCTCTGATAACTTATTTGGTGTTTTTTGACGACATTGTAGTGTATAGCAGGTCCATGGAGGAGCATGTGGGTCATTTATGATCGACCTTTGTATTGTTGATGGAACATAGCTTGGCAATAAATTTGATGACGTGCTCGTTTGTAGAGGAGACATTGGAGTTCTTGGGGCACATAATCTGTAAAGAGGGAGTGGCAGCAAACTCACTAAATATCAAGTGTATAGTTGAGTGACCCCAACCGCAAAATCTGAAAGCCCTATGAGGAGTTTTGGTCTATTGTGTGGAAATGCTGAAATTTTAGTACATATTGAGCCATTAGCTAATCTCATTATTCTAACAGTAGGAGTGCAGTTGATATATAATTTGAGACATAAAGTGTGTAAACAAGGAGCAAAATTTCGGTAAATTTCGCCGGTTTGCCCAGGCGAACTCGGTGAAATTCGCCAAAATTTCACCAAAAAAAAAACAAACTACAGAATCTCTATGGCTCCATTACCTAAATTCCCAATTATTTATTCATTAATAAAATATTTAAAAATCCAATGGTGTCAGTGCACGTGAATACAACAAAATTGCATTAACTGCATAGAAGATTTTGATAAAAATAAAAAAAATAAAAAAAAAAGTTGAAGAATGAAAGTTACTTTTGGGTTGTGAGTTTTGGTGACGTGAATACAACAAAATTGCATTAAATGCGTAGAAGATTTTGAGAGAAAAAAACAACAAAGTTGAAGAACGAAAGTTACTTTTGGGTTGTGTGTGGTGTGACCAATCATATTACTTTGTTTTTTTCAAGGTGGTTGCAGACTTGCAGGAATGAAGGCTGAAGTCATATGGGTAATGGTGGTTTTGAGTCTGCGTTTTCAGCCTCTAGTGATGAACCGACGGAATCGGTGAAGCTTAGTAGGAAATCAGGATGGAAGAAATAGAAGCATTTGAAGTGGTGGAGTTCATTGGACGAAGAAAAGATTCCAAAGAAGGGTAAGAGCCGAAGGCCGCGAGAGTGGTGGCTTGAGGAGTTCTGCAGAAAACTTGCTAAGAAGAAGAAGAAGAAGAAAAAGGGTTAAATCTAGAAGTGGTAGTAGTGTTGGAGAAAGTTCGTAGTTGAAAGCTGAGGATTCATCTGTTTATTTTCTCCTTTCAATGATGCTTTTTTCTTGCAACTCCACCTTCCTCTTCGTATCCTTTTTTTCCTACAACCTAGCCCCAACCCATCCTCTGAGTTTTAGATCTAGTGATGAAGTTTGCTGAAGTCTAGACTCCTTTTACGAATTAAGATCACACACACACTCACACAATATATACATTACTCTCTAACGCCAAACCTTTTACTCTCTAACGCTAATCTAGAACTCAATATTTTCTTTTTGTCGATTTCCTTTAGTGCCTCACATACCCTTCACCGAATCAGCGGCCATAAATTCAACTTGGATAAGAATTTCCCTCACTCACAAGTGGAAGGTGAAAAAAAGTCCTCTAAAGTAATCAATTAGCAATGTCAGATCGAGCTTTAAGAGGGCTTCGTTATAACATTTTTCGACTTCTTATGACCAGAAAAAAAAATAATGGGAAAATTTTTAGCGTTATCCACTGAGTTGCCCTCTAAAATTAATGCCACCTCCTTAGTTATCCAATTTAGTAATCAAACCCCTATAGGGTAAAATATAGAAAAAAAATACCCTTTGTTGTTAGGGAACCATAGTTAAGTGCTAATGTAAGCAAATTAAATACTTAAAAAAGACAAAAATAACCTTGAAAGAAAAACCGGTGCTCTACTTGTTTTTCATCTACCTCTACCAACCATGACTTCTTCCTTTCCAAATCACAAAATCTTGACAAAGTTTGGGAGATATGCATCATGAATAATGCTTTAAAACTTAAGATGTGGGGGTAATAATGGAAATGGATAAATAACTGGAACTAAAGGTGTTAGTATTAGGGGGTTTGACCCATAAATTGAATAACTCAATGGGTGGCATTAATATTAGGGGGGTAACTTAGGGGGTGGCATTGACAGTTTTCCAAAAATAAAAGCATATAAATAAGCAGACGGAGTTAAATTAGGGATGGGAGGCCATGGCAACCCCCCACCCCTACCCCACTGAATTTTTGAAAATTCCTCTTTTTGTTACTAATTTTTTAATTTCCCCCATTCTTTCTAACGTGTCTGAAATATCAGCACTTCTCCACCTCCTAATTTTTTGAAATTTCCCCTATTCACTTCCCAAAATTTGAAATTTCCCCTCTTAACGCTTTTTCCATGCATGAAATATAAGTACTTGGACTACGGTTTGAAGAATATTTTTAACGATAAAGATAATGGGTAGAGAATTCGTTGTGTATTGTGTTAAATATTGGTATCTGACCCCTTTCGATGTTAAATTCTGACTCCACCCCTAGATATATACCGTTTAGATGCATGATGTAGCAACAAAAAAGAAGAAAAGGGAGACAAATTGAGGGTGGGGGTTGTTGGGATTATAATAAAAGATACAAGCTGCCATACACTGTTTGGATACATAATATACCAATATTAGTTTAGGACACAATGGCACCCCACCTTTTATTTCTCAACTATTAATTGGGAACTTAATTGTTCCAATATTTTTTTAAGAGAAAAAACATTGTTCTCACTTCTCACACTAATTTAAATTGGATTTTTGTCCCCACAATTTCTTCTTGTCAATTTTCATCAATTTCTCCCTAGAAAGCCAACCCGTGGAAATTGCCACATGAGAATTGAGGTGATAAAAATTAATCAAAATTAACTTGTGATTTTTATTATCTTATTATGTTGGACTATTATTATTATTATAATATTTAAAAAGCACTACACAGTGACTTCCTTGTTGAAGATCCAGCTAAAGGGTAGGGTTTGTGGCTTCATCTTCTGGGCCCATTCTTCGGCCCATTCTTGTAGTTTTCGAATCTTACGAGGCAACCCACAAACCAAATCCTGGGCTTTCTGGGCTTCACTGTTGAGACCCACAACCTTCTCCAGCTTCCAAGAATTCCAATAAGTCAAAGTAATCTGCAATGGTGTAGACAGGGGCGGACCCACTAAGGGGCCGAGGGGGGCCATGGCCCCCCTCCCGGATTTTTAGAATTTTTTCATAATTGCCTTAATTTTTTTCGTTTTTTAATATTAATATCTTTTATTTTTCCCGTTTTTTCTCTCCTTACATGTGAAATTTCATTATTCCCCCCCCCCCCCCAATATTAAGAACAAATTTGAATGGTAAAATAATGGGTATAAATGTCATCCCTATCTAAAAACTAACTCCTCAATCCCTATTTATTCTCCCCTCTTTTTTCTCTCACATGTTTTCTTCCTATTTATTCTCTCATCTTTCTATAAACATGCGTTAAAGGAAATTTCTGAAAGAAAAAAAAACTCTTATTAGATATTTAAAATGTCATTTCTGTTTAGAAACTCCTCAATCCCTATTTATTCTCTCATATCTCAACTCTCCTCTCTCCTCTTTTCTTCCTATTTATTCTCTTCCGTTTTTTTTTTTTTCATATTTATTCTTCCCTTTCTATAAGCGTGGGTTAAGGAAAATTTGGGAAAAAATCTTCTTCACAATTGGGTACTCTTTATATTTCTCAATTTATTTATTGTTTCTCTCTTTCTCATTTTTTTAATATTTTTTTGATTTTATATTCTTTATTTCTTAATTTCTTATACAATTTTGTTTTATGATTTTATATTGTGAATAAAATGTCTATAGTTAGTAAAGTAACTAACTACAGTTAGTTTGCATCTCTTAGACTCTTACCTTAAAAATAATAATAATAATAATAATTTGCATCTACTTTTTAGGGTTGAAGTCTGGTATTTTTTTTTGTGTTGATACTTTAATTTACCAATATTTTGTTGAAAAAAATATCATTATCAATAATTTACCTATTTTTGTCAAATATGTGTGGGCCCCACAAAATATATGTGGACCTATTCCTTAATATAGTAATATAATTCATAGGTAAGACTCTCAATGGGTCTTATAAGGGCCCACACAATATGTGTGGTGAAAAAACATTGGTGCTTCCCCAATCTGAGCTTCTATTCTTCGCCCCCCAAATATTAAATCCTAGTTCCACCCCTGGATGTAGACACCAAGCTTCTGTGGCAATGGAGAAATGGTTGAAGAGATTCGAGTTTTCACCATCGAACATCAAGTGGGCCGGCATCGTAATGTTCTAACCTAGAGTATCAGCAATTGCCAGCATGGCATCTGTGGGGTCTATCTCTAATAGCTTCTCCATCATCTATTAATATGATTTTTCATGTCGCTTCTCATCAGGTGCAATGGTACCACAGATACTGACTAACACAGGATCATCACTCTGCCTTGCCAACAAAGTTGTTTTGCCATGTGTTATGAATGTTGCCCGTTCTTGAAATGAAGTGTACATGATTCCCATGCACGGAGTAGCTTTTAATAATTGGCTCTGTCATTAGACACCGAAAGAGCAAACAAAATGTGAAAGATACACAGATGCATTCATGAGTGGTGAAAATTTCAAAATCTAGATGTTTAGTATGTGCTCTTTTCATACTTTTACTACATATTAGAAGGGTTCTATTGATACTCACTCGGAGCCTCACCTCTGATTCATTTTGTTACACTCAAAGGTAGACGTAATGTATGGTGGATAAATGTTAGGAGAACACATACATCTTCGAGACTCAAAATCTCAGTCCCACGATGCTAGTGCATGGGTTTTAATGTCATACCATACAAAATAGATCTTACTAAAATGTTGGGTCCACGATAGTTATAGTTAGTGTGGCTAGCTTGTGCTGTCCAACATTGCATGGTAAATTTTAATTTCGATTATTTAAATAAACATGTGGAGATTTCATCTACTTGCGTGAGGGAAGAGAAAAAAAAATCGAACTAACTCGAATCGTTGGACCGAACAAACCAAACCAAATGGAATTGTTAATCAAACGCATCTCTTCTTCTCCATTGAACCTCAGTACTCTTCTTCTTCTCTATCAAACAGTCCCACGATCTTTTTTCACAACATCGCAAAAACTCTAATTTCAGGACACTGAGTACTAGCACAACCACACCAATAGGTGATACCATCGACGCCATAGATGGATCAGTTTGAAAACAATTGATAGGGTAGACAGATTGAAGATGAATCAGATTGAGAATAAATAAATGAGAAAGAGGGACGGAAAAGAGAAGAGAAAGCAGATGGAGAGGGGAGAAAAGTTAGGCATGCATGGTTCAAGGCATAAGCTTGTCTTCACCTAAAGAGAAAGATTGTTGGGAAACCCTTAGATACGAAAGCAAGTGATCAGAGAGAATGAAGGGAGAAATGAGAGAGAAGTCACCTTGGGGAATAAAAGAGATGGAATCTCTGCTGGTTAAAACATCAATATTTATCAGAAATACATGATGCAGTCCCAACACTAAGCAGCACCAGCTAGGACACAACATTTAGTAAGATCCATTTGATTTTACCTAATGCAAGCATATCATTAGCTTCAGAGCTTTTGGTGTATTAGTCAAGTAGTACTTAATATGTTTCCACAGAAAAATGCCAACCCTAGCTTTTTAATATGAAAAATTAATAGCTCACCATGCCAGAGATGATAAGGTTTTGTATGGTGCGTTCGACCATACGCATGTTGACACGTCCAGACAAGTATAAATACTTGTTGAGAAGATCTCCATGCCGGTTCTCTTCAGCCGTCCAGGATCGAATCCAAACAGACCAACCATCGGGGCTGGTTCCAGTTGGATCTTTGATCCCTTTGAATCTATTGAGGAAAGATGTGTATGAAGGGAAAGCTTTTTCTGTGATTAGATCGCCCACTAATACCCCCAAGTACTCATCAGGCAATCCTGCTGTTCTCTCACGCAAGCTCAGAAGTTGCTCATTAAATTCATCCGATGGAAGGGATGAATCTGGCAGGAAATCTTGTGGCTGCCAACTTTTCTCCACTGGTTTTAACAGCGGCAAGATATTTTCTCCCACCCACCCACCAAGTGATCTGAGAAGCTCCACCTTCTCTGGTGGTACAGTGGGGATGTTGGTGATCGGCTGAAATGCAGCAGCCACCACAGCAGGGACTGGTGATCGTCGTCCCTGTAAGCTACGGGTGGCGGTTGCTGATGAAGTCTGGGATTCCAGAGGATAATGTGTGAGAGCAGGACTACATTTTCTAGGGAAGGAGAGCGGGTGGCTCAAGACGTAGGACAACTGCATACTGATTTGAGCTGATGCTCCTTATGCATGCACTGGGGTGGGATGGGATGATTCTCTATTTATAAGAGTTCTAGGAAACGTGTACAAGCATTGGCATTAGAAATAAAGCCAAGGGCATGCATTGATACGTCCCTCCTTCCAAAGGGCACTTATTGGATTACATTAAAATAATGCTTTGGCTAGTATGATACAATACTCGATACGAGTTGATATGTATACCTCTTAAAATTAATAGACCTATATGATACTCCATATCAATTCTTTAAGCCTTGCTCAAAGGAATGGGAAGATTTTCTATTTATAAGAGTTCTAGGAAATGAGTACAAGTGTTGGTCATAGAAATAAAGCCAATGCCAATGCATTGATATGCCTCTTTCTTTTTTTTAATTGGACGTATTGAATTACACTAAAATGCATTGGCCAGTATGATACAATACTCGATACGAGATGATACATCTCTTGAAATCACTAAACCTATATGTTACTCGTAATAATACTTTAAACCTTACTCAAAAAGCTTTCATTACAATGGGATGTCCCTTATCTAAATTTTAATGCATGCTATTAAAAGTAGTTATCATGGATTTAACATAAGCAGCACCTTATGGGTTGGTTGATGTTTCCATTAGTAGGAATGAGAAACATTTACTTTCCAATCATAAATGAAACAGAAACATTTCCTTTCAATATATAGAGGTTGGTTTCAACTTTTCTAATGCAAATTTCTAGAAAAGAAAACTTTTCTCATGCCAATTTAATCATTTGGTGGATCATTAGTTAGGTGGAGTTTGATAACATTAAAATTGTTTTTGTGTTCCTCAAGCAAAAGCATTTGGTGGGTCATTCCCTTGAACTGGTACCAATCTACTTTGAATTTTAAAGAACTTGTGGAAAACATGCTGTCAGTTGCATTATAATGGAGGCCTTAGAGCACTTACACCCCCCCCCCCAATTTATGTTTGAAAAATACAGGGATTCCAAAATTGGATTTTCATTGGACACATAAGTCCAATTTGTCACTGAAAACCATTAAATTAAACAGTTTATTTTCTTTCAATTCCAAAAATATCCCTATAACAAACAGTGATTTAACGATTTTTAGTGACATATTGGACTAATGTATGCAATGAAATCAAATTTGGGGGGGGGGGGGGGGGTTGTGTTTTTCAAACATAAAGTGAGTGTCAAGTGCTTTAAAGCCTCTATTTTGGGGTTCTAGTGCAATTTGCTCTTATAATTGTGTTATGGGGTTGAAACAATACAAAGCACCTTACGTGCAAAAAATTATTTACCCACTGATAGACGATAGCCTTCATTCTGTTAAATAATTTAAATTTTAAAATTGAACGACCCTAATGACCTTAAGGGGTTATGACCCATTTGCCCTTCTATACCTAATCTTTAGGTGGGTGAAGACCCATCTTCTTCCTACACCTCGCCAAAAACCGTCTAGCGCTACACCCCTTTCCATGCTGGCCATCACTGAGCACCCTTGCCAGAACATACGTATGATTGGGAAAAACCGCCTTGAACTCCATTGCTGCCCATCATTGATTTATTGAACCTCCAATTGAAAATAAAAATAAAAAAGAAAATACTTAACATTATATATGTTTTAATTTTAGAAGCTAACTAGATTTTGCTCAGTCAATCATGACCGTGATGTCTACGACCAACCCTGCTGTTCTTCTAAACTCACTTAGAGAGTCTGTGTTGAAACAGAAGTTCTGGTGAAGAGTTTTCCATTTGAATGCATGACTGATGACTCCACTACCAATACCTTTTGTTTCTCTATTCTTTTGTTTTTGGAAGTCCATTGGTTGATATCATTTTCTTTTTTGTTCCTGAAAATGAATCCAGACATAATTATTTTACGTTGTCTTTTATTCATGTTGTATAGTCTTAGTTCCACATCTAGTAAAAGTGGGAGTTGTTATCGCACATCGAAAAGAAGTGGGAGTTTGTTGAAAATTTTAGTCTCAGTTTGAGTAGATGTAGGAGAATGTAGGATGGGGAGAGGCTATAAAAGGATGCCTCCCCCTCCACATGTAATTCATCCCAAAATCTTCCCTCTTGTATATTTCTTTATTTATAGTGAAGTTTTCTCTCTTGCCCGTGGTTTTTTCCCTTTAAGGGTTTTCCACGTAAATTCTTGTGTTCTTCTTTTCTCTTATTTGATGATTGTTCAATTCGGTGGGTTTTTCATAACCCAACGGTGGTATCAAAGCAAGGTTTTGTTTTCATCCTACGGAGGTGCTGCAGAAATTTTTTGAAGTCATTATTCACGTGTTTGTTTTCTTTTCGGATATCCTGGAAAGGTATATTGGGTGATTAAGTGCATGTCTAGGAAAATTTTGTCTAAGGAGTCTGGTATTTAAGCGGACTGGTTGTGTCCCTCCAGTCTTTCCTAGAAATTTTCCTGGTGTACTTTGGTTCAATAATATACCAGTTGGAAGTAACCTGAGGAGATACTTATCATGTGAAATAGTGGGAGTTATTCTGTAGTCAACAACAGTTCGTGATAGAAGCAATGGCATCAATGATCGACATTAGCAAGTTTGACGGCACAAAATTCTCATTATGAAAGATGAAGACGAAGGCATTATTGATAAAGGATAACTGCCTGGAAGCATCAATAATCGGCCGACGGAGATCATAGATAACGAAAAGTGGAACATAATAGATGCAATGGCCCTTTCCAATTTGCATCTGGCATTATCTGATGATATTTTAGCGGGCATAGAAGAGAAGAAAACTGCTAAGGAGGTTTGGGATCATCTCATCAAATTGTATGAAGCCAAGTCACTTCACAACAAAATTTTCTTAAAGAGAAAGTTGTATACCTCATGGATGTCAGAATCTACATCAGTTACAGAACACATACATACTCTGACTTCGTTATGTTCTCAACTTTTAACGTTGGGACACAATGTTATGCCACAGGAACGTGCTGAAATTTTATTTCAAAGTCTTCCAAATTCATATGACCAAGTCATCATCAGTTTAACCAGTAATATCCTCTCTAATTATCTGTTATTTGATGATATTGCTGCTGCAATTCTTGAAGAAGAAAATAGACGAAAAAGTAGGGAAGATAGATAGGCAAGCTCACAACAAGCAGAAGCTTTGTCTATGACGTGAGGAAGGTCAATGGAACGTGATTCCAGTGGGAGTCACAATCAAGGGAGATCAAAATCCAGGGGTAAGAAGAATTTCAAGTGGTATAATTGTGGCAGAAGGGGACACTTAAAAAATGAGTGTCGATTAAAAAATGGTGTAGATAAGGCAGAAACATCTCAAGGGTGTGTTACTGAAGGAGATATTCTTTATTACGAAGCAGCAACAGTATCCAAGGATAGATTGGAGTTCACTGATGCTTGGATCTTGGATTCTGGAGCAACATGGCACATGACCTCTCGCAGAGATTGGTTTCAAACTTATGAACCTATCTCTACAGGGTCTGTGTACATGGGAAATGATCATGCCTTGGAGATTGCTGGAATTGGCACCATAAAATTGAATATGTATGATGATATGATACGCACTATTCAAAAGGTGAGGCATGTGAAGGGCCTAAAGAAGAATCTATTGTCTTTGGGACAATTAGATGAAATTGGGTGCAAGACCCACATCCAAAATGGAATGATGAGGATCATCAAAGGAGCGCTAGTGGTAATGAAGGTTGAAAGGGGCGCTGCAAATTTGTACAAATTAATGGTAGAAACGTGTGTGTGGGGCGTAAGCATCGGTTGCATCAACGGCACTTGTGGAAGAGATGACAAAAGTGTGGCATAAAAAATTGGGCCACATATCAGAGCAAGGGTTGATGGTTCTCGCCAAACGGAAATTACTCCCAGGCCTCACAAAGGTTTCATTACCCTTTTGTGAGCATTATGTTATAAGTACGCAGCATAGATTAAAGTTCAATGCATCTACTTCCAGGAGTAAAAGTATTTTGGATTTAGTTCATTCCGATGTTTGGCAAGTACCTGTTACATCTCTGGGAGGAGCAAGGTACTTTGTATCTTTTATTGATGATTATTCCAGAAGGTGTTGGGTGTTTCCTATCAAGAAGAAGTCAGATGTGTTTTTAGTTTTCAAAACATTTAAAGCGCAAATTGAACGAGAAACTGAGAAGAAAATCAAGTGCCTCAGGACAGACAATGGCGGAGAATATACTGGGGATGACTTCGTTGAGTTTTGTAATCAAGAAAGCATCAAGAGACAATTCACGGTGGCTTACACTCCTCAACAAAATGGAGTAGCGGAGCGGATGAATAGAACTCTACTCGAAAGAACGAGAGCCATGCTAAGAACTGCAAGTATGGCTAAGTCCTTTTGGGCAGAAGCCGTAAACGCTGCCTGCTATGTGATTAATCGATCACCATCAAGATCGATTGATTTGAAGACACCGATGGAGATGTGGATTGGCAAGCCAATTGATTATTCACAGCTGCACACATTTGGGAGTCCTGTGTACTTGATGTATTATTCCCAAGAAATTTTGAAATTGGATCCAAAATCCAGAAAGTGCAGATTCTTGGGATATGCTGATGGAGTCAAGGGGTATCGACTGTGGGATCCCACTGCCCACAAGGTCGTCATCAGCAAAGATGTCATTTTTGTAGAAAATAAGCTGTAGAATGAAGATGTGAGTAGCACTTCAATAGAAATTCCGGAGATTACAACAGTTCAGGAGGAAGAGAAGTCCAATCTAGGAAATTCTTCTGGAGCAGAATCAGAAAACGAGGAACAAGTACCAGTTGAGTCTACAACTGTAGAAGTTCGAAGGTCAACTCGTGAAAGACATACACCAACCTGGCAGTCTAATTATATTATGGAGAGCAATGTTGCATACTGTCTTCTAACAGAAGATGGAGAGTCATCAACATTCAAAGAAGCGATTGATAGCTCAGACCGTCACTTTGGATGGTGGCTATGCAGGAAGAACTAGAAGCTCTTCATAAGAATAAGACGTGGGAGCTTGTTCTTTTATCGCACGGAAGGAAGCCCATTGGCAACAAATGGGTTTACAAGATGAAACGAAACAATGATGATCAAGTAAAGCGGTATCGTGCAAGATTGGTGATCAAAGGATATGCTCAGAAAGAAGGTGTCGATTTTACAGAAATCTTTTCTCCAGTGGTTTGACTTACTACTATCCGGATGGTTCTGGCATTTTGTGCTACGTTTGATCTATATTTTGAGCAGTTAGATATAAAAACTGCATTTCTTCATGGAGATCTTGAAGAAGAAATCTATATGCTCCAACTAGAAGGTTTTGAAGAACCAGAAAAGAAGAACTTGGTTTGCAGGTTGAACAAATCTCTATAAGGCTTAAAACAGGCGCCAAGATGTTGGTATAAGAGATTTGATTCCTTCATATTGAGCCTTGGATACAACAAACTTGCTTTAGACCCTTGTGCGTATTACAAGAGTTTTGGTGTTGATGATTTCATCATTTTACTATTGTATATTGATAATATGTTGGTGTCAGGCCCCAACAAAGATCGGCTCATAGAATTAAAGGCTTAGTTGGCTAGGGAATTTGAAATGAAGGGCTTGGGACCCGCAAACAAGATTCTAGGGATGCAAATTCACCGAGACAGAAATAACAGGAAGATTTGGCTATCTCAGAAGAATTATTTAAAGAAAATCTTGCGCCGCTTCAATATGCAAGACTGTAAGCCAGTTTCTATCCCGCTTCCTGTTAATTTCAAGTTATCCTCAAGTATGTGTCCTAGCAATGAAGCAGACATAATGGAGATGTCTTGAGTACCGTATGCATCAGCAGTGGGGAGTCTGATGTTCGCTATGATATGTACAAGACCAGACATTGCACATGCAGTGGGAGTGGTTAGTCATCACATGGCGAATCCAGGATGAGAGCATTGGATTACTGTGAAGAGGATCCTAAGATATGTTAATGGAACCTCGGATGCTGCTCTATGTTATAGAGGATCTGAATTTACTGTCAGAGGATATGTTGATTCTGATTTTGCAGGTGATCTTGATAAAAAGAGATCCACTTCTAGCTATGTGTTTACAATTGCAGGAGGAGCTGTGAGCTGGGTATCTAAACTACAAATAGTTGTAGCACTTTCTACAACAAAAGCTGAGTATATGGCAGCTACACAAAAGAAGCAATTTGGATAAGAAGATTCATGGAAGAACTTGGGTACAAACACGAGAAGATTCTCTTGTATTGTGACAGTCAGAGTGCCTTGCACATTGCAAGGAATCCAGCTTTTCATTCCAGGACAAAACACATAGAAGTACAATATCATTTTGTTCGTGAAGTGGTGGAAGACGGAAGGGTGGATATGTAGAAAATCCACACAAAAGAGAATCTAGCAGATGCATTGACAAAGGCAATCAACACTGACAAGTTCATTTGGTACAGATCCTTGTATGGCTTGACAGAGACGTAGACAACATGGTGGTGGCAAGATAGAAAATGGTGTGGAGATTAATTAGTTCTCAATCAAATCTCCAAGTGAGAGATTGTTGTATAGTCTTTGTCCCACATCTAGTAGAGTTGGAGTTGTTATTCCACATTGAAAAAAAGTGGGAGTTTGTTGAGAGTTTTAGTCCCAGTTCGAGTAGATGTGGGAGAAGGTAGGATGGGGAGAGGCTATAAAAGGATGCCTCCCCCTCCACATGTAATTCATCCCAAAATCTTCCCTCTTGTATATTTCTTTATCTATAGTGGAGTTTTCTCTCTTGCCTGTGGTTTTTTCCCTTTAAGGGTTTTCCACGTAAATTCTTTTGTTCTTCTTTTCTCTTGTTTGCTGATTGTTCTATTCGGTGGGTTTTTCATAACCCAACAATTTCCTGATGTTGATGGAAACTAAAGCACTTCCAACTCAACTACTAATTAAAGACTCTACTGATATGAAATAGTAAGTTCAGTGATATAATTGAACACTTCCATATGGTTAGGAGATGACATATTACGATTAATTAAATATGATTGGCACTTCTAACCGAAAAACGCATGTTATTATTGTATGGGACTAATAGATATTGTTTTATAAACAATAATCATTAATTGTTAAAAAGTATATGAAATATGATAAAATTTTAAAATCGCCAAATCTGACAATTTAAATCTTGCATATCATTATCAAGATTGGGATCTTCATTGTAGACATGGGAGATCAAATGAAATAAAGTAGATTAACCTTTGGGGGTTGATCAGAGTTGGCAAAATTAAAATCAATGCCTCATAGTATGATGGCAAGAGTTCAAATTCTTTGACAAGGGCCGAGGCCTTGCCTTAATTTAAATTATATATAAAAGCTACCCCCTAAGAATATAGTGGAAGTGTGCATAAGATGACCTAGCTGCATTAATTAGTTTGGTTCAAAGATCATATCCCTTGTCATTCCCTTACCCTCTAGGGAGCCCTGAATCCTTCCGTTCCTATCCAATCATTTTTCATTAGCCATTATATCCTTGTTAACCCTAACTACACTTTTTGCTAGAATGATTCAGAGGATCTTGACCACCTATTTTCCTCTTGACCTCTTGCCCACTCCCTCTATCTGGCCCCTTCCCTCATGGGTTTTGAAGTGTTTTTTTGGTTACTATCTGTAATCATGTTGATGGAATGGTCTTTCGTGCTACTATCTATCACTTGTGGTGGGAAAGGAACCTTAAGAGATAGATTTCTAAATCTAGATCTATGGACAGGATTTGGAAAGCTTGTTCTAATGTTTCAACAGGCTCCAGCTCATCTTCCATCCCTTGGTTGTTGATATCCCATGGAACAAGCTCATTGTCGTTACCTGAGGTTAGAGCTCGCTCTACCCTCCAATTTTCTTCTTAAAGACTGGTTGCTCTCCTTCCTCCCCCTTCTTTCCCCTTTGTACATTTTTCTCTCCCCTTTGGGGTTTTGTTAATTTAGTTTATTCATCCAAAAAAATCCATATTATTAAATTTCAGCTAAATAATTTTTTATTTATTTTCCTTTTTGATTTCTTATTTATTTATTTTTATTATTTGAAGTCAATAATTCCCTTATTAGAAGGAATTGGATCCACTACCCTCACACTTACTCCACTACATAGTTAAAAGGAAGGCCTATGAGCTCCAAAAAGGTGCACTAGAGGTGGACCAGTCCTAAAAGTGTGCAGTAAAGGCATGTGAGGGTAGTACGACCCTTTACCTGCAAGGGTAGAGGATTTGGACTCTAGTATTTCAGCATTTGGGTTTTCCTTTATCATGATTTAGCCAGAATCTTTATTAATAATCATATCCTACTATCATATTTCATATCATATTATTATTATTACTGTTATAAAAGCATGAACTAGAGAAGGATGGCTACATTTTCTTTCTTAAAATACCCTCAATGTCATTCCAATTGGATAGGCTTAATATGTTTGTAATTAAAGTTTCCTTATAAAATTACTATTGCCTCCCTTCACTTCTAAAGGTGCTAAAAGGCCATTAAGTTTAGAAATGTAATGTCGATTTTGCCCTTCATATATTTACTAATGCCACCTTGTACTATAGCTTAATTATTATCTTATCCACTGTACTTTTTACGTTACTTACCCAAACTCAGACTTTGCTCAAAATTACTAATATGCCCCCTATAATTAAGTTTTGTTAGTTAATTGATGACGTGACATCTTTCTATTTTTTACCCGATTAATATTTTTAAAAAGCCGGGTTTAAAAAAAAAAAAACCCCGGAAGGAAAAATAGATAAGGTAGTAACTTAAGCTTTCGTATAAGAGGGCCTTTGTAATTATTCATAATAATTAATATTAATTAATACCTCCATCTCCTTCTAACTCATCCCCTCAATATTAAAAAATGAAATGATCCTCAAACTAAAATTAAGTACTTACAATTATTTTTTTTAATTTTTTTATTTACCAAAAAACAAAAACCATAAGTTTTATTTCTCTACTCCATCCACCATACTTCGACCAAACCCCACATCATTGAGATCCTTGTTGAAAAGTCGACAAAGAAAATACAATAGCAAAAGCAAGGAAGAGTCTAGAATCTGGTTTCTTTGCTTTAGGTGGGCATGCCAAGAAATAAATCTTATAGATTGCCCTTCTTCCTCTTTATGGTTATTGCTATTTTTAATTTTTGTTGTACCCTTTTGTTTTTTCTCTTTAAGAGCTAGAAAACAAGGGCGCTTTGATTGCCTAAGCTGTGACGTATTTAAAGAATTCAACTTGTTTAATCACATTATCTCATGCATTGAAGGGAATACCAACATTACATCGCATCTCTCTCTCCGTCTCAACTGCACTTTTAATCATTTGCGTTGAATTTCAAATTCAAAGATATGAAACAGGTGCATTTGCATGTATATTTTTACTAGTTTAGTTAAAAATTCTAGATCATCCCATTCTCCATGATATAAATACCACCCTTGTAACCCAAACCCCCCCCCCCCCCAAAAAAAAAATCAAATTATATCGGTTTGTTGCTCACTGTTACATAGTTGCACACTAGTTCTTCATGATTATTTTGTGGTAAATCTTCTTTGTATTGGTTTCAAGATAAACTCTCGAAGACGAGTAGGCTGTCCTCTTACTTGGGTTGAAGACCTTCTAGATGAATCTGGTAGATGGAATACTACCCTCATTCGTAACCTCTTCACCCCAGGAAATGCGCTTTATTCTTAAGATCCGCCCTGAGCAGGTAAGAGGTTATGATTTGCAGCTACGGGGCCTTCTGGTAATGGTTGTTATTCTGTTAAATCTTTGTATCAATTACTATACTAGGAAAGAAAGTTTAAAAAAAAAAAGATTCATTATTTTTAAAAAAAAATTTATGTATATAATACGCAAGATTTGAAGCCACAATCTCTTCATTAAGAAGCATGGATCTTAAAAACCGATCATCCCTATATTGGCATGAGATTTATTATTACTAGCTATCACATTTATTTTTTTCATAATGATAAGATAAAATTTATTCACAATACCAAGCACAATTTCACCCTCAGATGAACTATCATACAGTTTTGTAAGGAATGGTCCTTTCGGTTTCGTATTCGAAAGTTTGGCCTCTTTCCACTCAGTGGAAAACATACTTATGTGCTGCTCTTACTCTTACTCATGCCTACAAAACAAATGTCAGACATGGGCTGACTCAGTGGTTGGGAAGCCACCTCTGATGATTAAATCAATAAGAGCACCTCCAAAGAATTTTGGCAAGCAGCAGAGCTACTTGGAGGGAAATGATTCAAAAATTACATTTTCTTTGTGTTATGCTTTGATTCATATAGGGTTTACCTCTCATTGCCAACAGTTGGATCAATTCACAAGTCCCATTTGTAGCTGTCTGATCATATGGTTTCCTCCCTCAGTTTCCATATGGGGCATGATTTCCTATATTAAACTTGGCAGGATCACGTTTCTTCCTATAGCTGTTGAGTTCCTTTGTGATCAAGGCACCTTTGGGTTTACTTCTGGAACCGGTCCCAACCCGGGCTATTGTACCAACCGTGATTCGACCCAGTTGGCTACTATTTTTTACTTATCACCAAAGAAAAAAATTCATTATTTTTGTAATAGGCAAAAAGAATTTTATATATATGGCAAATGAGGATATTACATATGCCATTTGCATGGTTTGAAGCCACAATCTCTTCATTAAGAAGCATGGATCTTAAGACCAATCAAATCCTACATTGACATGAGATTCATTATTACTAGCTATCACAATTACTTTTTCATGATGATAAGATAAAATTTTCTCACGATACCAAGCACAATTTCACCCTCAGATGAACTATCATACAACTTTTCAAGGAATGGCCCTTTCAGTTTCAAGTTTGAAAGTTTGGCCTCTTTACACTCAATGGATAACAAACTTATGTGCTACTTTTGCTCGCAATGAATAAGATTGCTAGGTAACTTTTCAAGGATGATGCATTTTTCCTCCCCACACTTGCCTCATAGAAACCTCCTCCCATGATTGAAAATTTCGTCTAGGACTCAGGTAGCCTTCTTGTTTAGGTTGTTTACAAGCCGACCCATCTGAAACCTCCAAAGCAAGAAATAAACTAAACCAAAGCCCACAACCAAACGGTCCCTTCATTGTTCTTCAACCTAGGCCACTCCATTTCTTCTATGCTAAACTCTTCTACATCCATATTCCCAGCCATACCCTTGTCAAACTTACCATATACAACATAAGCCCTATCATCCTCTCTCAGTGTAATGGTAGTTGGAAACCTTTCCCCATCAAGGGCAATTTTGTCTTATACCTCAGCCTCTCCCCAGCCATCCTCACTTTTGAGCAACCATGCCGTCATCTGCGAGACAATCACCACAGCGCGTGCCATGGCGATGCCGTCATTCCCACCCATCGGGTCCTTCTCAATATTCACCGCCGAGGCTGTGTCATTGACGGTGAAATATCAACACTTCTCCGCCTCCCAATTTTTTGAAATTCCCCCTATTCACTTCCCAAAATTTGAAATTTCCCCTCTAACACCTTTTCCATGCATGAAATATAAGTTTTTGGACTCCTATTTGAAGAAAAAATTTTACGAGAAAGATAATGGGTAGAAAATTTGTTGTGTACTTGTGTGAAACATTGGTATCTAACCCCTTTCGATGTTAAATCTTGACTCCACCTCTAGATACATACCATTTAGATGCATGATTACCCAAAAAGAAGAAGAAAAGGGAGACAAATTGAGGGGAGGGGGTTGTTTGTATAATAATAAAAGATACAAGCTATACATTGTTTGGATACATAATATACCATTATTAGTTTAGAACACAATGCCAGCTCACCATTTATTTCTCAACTGTTAATTGGGAGCTTAATTGTTTGAATATTTTTTTAAGAAGAAAAAACATTGTTCTCACTTCTCACACTAATTTAAATTGGATTCATGTCGCCACAATTTCTTCTTGTCAATTTTCATCAATCTCTCTCTAGAAAGCCACCCCATGGAAATTGACACATGAGAAAATTGAGGTGATAAAAATTAATCAAAATTAACATGTGATTTTTATTATCTTATCATGCTGGATTATTATTATTATATATATTTAAAAAACACTACACGGTGACTTCTTTATTGAAGATCCAGCTAAAGCATAGGGTTTGTGGCTTCGTCTTCTAGGTAATAATATTTAAAAATCACTACACAGTGACTTCTTTGTTGAAGATCCAACTAAAGCGTAGGGTTTGTGGCTTCATCTTTTGGGCTCGTTCTTCAGCCCATTCTTGTAGTTTTCGAATCTTACGAGGCAACCCACAAACCAAATCCTGGGCTTTCTGGCCTTCACCGTTGAGACCCACAACCTTCTCCAGCTTCCATCTCCCAATCAAGAACTCTAATATGTCCAAGTAATCGGCAATGGTGTAAACACCAAGCTTCTGTGTGACAATGGAGAAATGGTTGAAGATATTCGAGTTTTCACCATCGAACATCAAGTAGGCCGGCATCGTAATGTTTGGACCCAAAGTATTAGCAATTGCTAGCATGGCATCTGTGGGGTCTACCTCTAATAGCTTCTCCATCATCCGTTGATACCCTTTTTCATGTCGCTCTCGTCAGCTGCAATGGTACCACGAGATAGTGGCTAACACGGGATCACCGCTCTGCTTTGCCAACAAAGCTGTTTTGCCATGTGTTATGAATGTTGCCCGTTCTTGAAATGAAGTGTACGTGATTCCCATGTACGGAGTGATTTTTAATATTGGGCTCTGTCATTAGACACCAAAAGAGCAAATAAAATGTCAAAGATACACAGATGCATTCATGAGTGGTGAAAATTTCAGAATCTAGATGTTTAGTATGTGCTCTTTTCATACTTTTACTACATATTAGAAGGGTTCTATTGATACTCACTCGGAGTCTCACCTCTGATTTATTGTGTTAGCACTCAAAGGTAGACGTAATGTATGGTGGATAAATGTCGGGGAAAACACATACATCTTCAAGACTCAAAATCTCAGTCCCACGATGGTAGTGCATGGGTTTTAATGTCATACCATACAAAATAGATATTACTAAAATGTTGGGTCCTCGATAGTTAGTTAATGTGGCTTGTGCTGTCCAACATTGCATGGTAAATTTTAATTTCGATTATTTCAAACTGTCCCACGATCTTTTTTCACAACATCACAAAAACTCTAATTTCACAGACCTCGAGTACTAGCACAACCACACCAATAGATGATACCATCGACGCCATAGATGGATCAGTTTGAAAACAATTGATAGGGCAGGTAAACAGATTGAAGATGAATCAGATTGAGAAAGAATGAGAAAGAGGGACGGAAAAGAGAAGAGAAAGCAGATGGAGAGGAGAGAAAAGTTTGGCATGCTGCATGGTTCAAGCAAGCATAGGCATAACCTTGTCTTCACCTAAAGAGAAAGATTGTTGGGAAACCCTTAGATACGAAAGGAAGTGATCAGAGAGAATGAACTATGAAGGGAGAAATGAGCAAGAAGTTACCTTGGGGAATAAAAGAGATGGAATCTTTGGTTGTTAAAACATCAATATTTATCAGAAATACATGATGCAGTCCCAACACTACACTAAGCAGCACCAGCTAGGACACAGCATTTAGTAAGATCCATTTGATTTTACCTAATGCATGCATATCATTAGCTTTAGAGCTTTTGATGTATTAGTCAAAAAGTACCTAACATGTATTCACGTAAAAATGCCAGCCAACCCTAGCTTTTTAATATGAAGAATCAATAGCTCACCGTGCCAGCGGTGATTAGGTTTTGTATGGTGCGTTCGACCATATGCATGTTGACTCGTCCAGACAAGTATAAATACTTGTTGAGAAGATCTCCATGCCGGTTCTCTTCAGCCGTCCAAGATCGAATCCAAACAGACCAACCATCGGGGCTGTTTCCAGTTGGATCTTTGATCCCTTCGAATCTATTGAGGAAAGATGTGTATGATGGCAAAGCTTCTTCTGTGATTAGATCACCCACTAATACCACCAAGTACTCATCAGGCAATCCTGCTGTTCTCTCACGCAAGCCCAAAACTTGCTCCGTAAATTCATCTGATGGAAGGGTTGAGTCTGGCAAGAAATCGTGTGGTTGCCAACTTTTCTCCGCTGGTTTTAACAGCGGCAAGACATTTTCTCCCACCCACCCACTAAGTGATTTGAGGAGCTCCACCTTCTCCGGTGGTACAGTGGGGATGTTTGCGATGGGCTGAACTGCAGCAGCCACCACAGCAGGGACTGGTGATCGTCGTCCCCATAATCTACTGGTGGCAGTTGCTGACGAAGTCTGGGATCCCAGAGGATAATGTGTGAGAGCAGGACTGCATTTTCTAGGAAATGAAAGCTGGCTCAAGGCATATGACAACTGCATATTGATTTGAGCAGATGAAGTTTTCTTCTATGAAAAGGGATGCGAGGATTCTCTATTTAATTATGAGAGTTTTATAGTAGAATTTCTCTGTTCATTCATATTTCATATTTAAAAGTTTTACCTTAATTTGATTCCTACCCAAAAGTCAACTATTATCTCTTTCTATCCCAAATTGCTTTTGTGCTGTGTGGCAGTACCGTGTGGCCTACGGTCCAAGATTGAAACTTCAATGGGTTGCAATGTCATTGTGTTTTTATCCTTTTTCACTTGTTATTGTTTTTGTAAAGAATTAACACAGACTTTAAATTATTACCCACTAGTCTCTTTGCTTTAACATTAGTATAGAGATTTTGTAATCATTATTTGACCTCATCCATCTTAAATCCTAGCTCCTCTCGTGGAGTTGATCTGTCATTCTCATTTCAGGTAAATATGATCTTCTTATACATAATAATTAGAGTAGCTTTTATCTTTCTCACACGCCATAGTTGGGGTTGGTAGGTTTGATTAGTAACCACAGGGTCCCGTCCATGTATACTTGTTCTCAGTCACATTCCGAGTCTTCTTAATTTTCTGTTACTTGGCAGTTCGAGTTAGATTTCCATCTCACGTTTATTAATAAGAAGAAAATAAAATTTAGGTGCAAATGGACAAACCAAGTTTCGACGACTCATAGGCAATGACTTGGTTAAAGAAACCCGCCAAAGCTACACAAATGCGAGTTTTTATAGGACAGTTGTCATAATTGCTTAATGACCCAAACCTGAGTGATCTACTGATGAACAAAGATGCAACTTGCGTGAAATTAAATGGAGGTTCGAACCAATTGATGTTGTGGAATCAAAGGACTAGTTGTGGTTATAAATGCCACCCAAACCTAGAGCTACCTGGTGCTCCTTGAAATGCATATCAGGCTGTAATGGGTTGGACATCTAGGTTACCATTAAGATTTTTTTTCAATGCATGCAACACTTTGTCATGGATATCATCGAAAGTGGGGATTCTTTCTCTGCCCAACACCATTACTCCTCACAACAATAGAGGTATGTTTAATCATTATAATATAATTAAGTGACTTACCTTTTCCTATCTTTAATTCTTTGAATAAGATTAACTTCTTCTCAATTTTAGTTTTCTCATTCTGACATGTGAAGGTTTAAAGAATTAAGTGGATCAGAACACACTATAAAAAGAAAAGAAAAAAATGTTCTTTGGCAACAGTCTAATAGTGTCGCCAAAAATAGTACATTAGTCGCCAAAATAAAAGGCAACATATTTCTTTACAATGTCTATAATGCTGTCACGAAAAATATGTGATTGGGATTTGGTATTGACTAGGAAAAAAAATTTGGGGTGGGGGGTTCATCATCAACTAGTCATAGCAATTGAGGGCCCATAGGCCTTGGGGGAGGGACAAAATATTTTCAGCAATTCTTTTGGGTGATAGAAATTCTAAAAATCATATTAGGCGGTTTCTATAAAGTGTCGGTAAAAACCTAACATTTGGCGATAGAAATTCTAAAATCATCCGAAAAATCATGTTTAGCCACAGTTATAACCGTTGTGAAAAACCACATATGTTGATGGATTTAAAGCATAGTGTGGGTAAAGCGATAGACATTTGGCAACGCTTTTAAAAACCATTGCCAAATATAAAAAATAGATAAAATAAAAATGAGAATAGCAATGCATGTAAGTGCAAGCACGAGAAGATAGATATCACTAGCATTGCCAAAACTCTTTGATGATCCTTTTTGCATCGGTGTGGGTGATAAAGGTATCTATTACACAATCTTACTGGAAGCAACAACATAAACTGTTATATATATATATATATATATATTCAATAGATTAAGAGAGTGATTAAACTTACCTCCACTTGGATCCAAAGAGAGTTCCGAAGATTCTCTCGCGAATAGAGGTTCCTCTCCACCAACCATGTGTACTCTGCCTTTACTTAGTCCGCAATAGCCTTCACGAATAAAATAATACGAAATTAGGTCGTGGAAGGCTTTAGAAAGGGCGCCAAAGGAAAATTAAGGTTTTAGGCGGGGTTTTCCAATGGACCACCAGAGTGGCCGGTTGCTTAGTCAATCGACCGCCTTAAGCAACCGCCCCCTAGTACGTATTTGGGCATTTAGCTTTGCGGTAGATCCCTAACACCACTGCAACTTTAACCAACATGTAGGAGTCTTACCTTGCTCACGGACATCTTCTGGCTCCACTTTTCTCATCTTTGGATATCCATCTACCTACCCATCTAGATTCGGCTGAATCTTCTTCCGGTTCCCAATAAGGCAAGTTCTTCACCAACAATATCTAGATCCATGGGCTTTGGGGGCTGAAATATAGGCTTCAATCCAGGATGGCCTACAACTTCTTCCAGCTAGAGCTTCTAGTACTTTCGGACATGCCCAATCAGGTTTTGAGTTAGGATTATGGGGGTTATCACAACTATTCTCTCGATATCATAGGGTAGGAAATCAATTTTGAGAAAGGTGGGGCATTCTTCAGCAAGAATGTGAACCATAAAAACAAGAGCCTTTTTCTTGCTCTTTGAGAATCACTAAAATGAAAAAGTATTCAATCTATCTTTGGACTAATTTTTCCATGCGAGAGCCAAGTCAATGAACTTGAATTTCATTTAAATTGATGACTAAACTTGCAAATTGGAAAGTAGCATGCCTATCCTCTCGAAGGACGAGGGGTTATCTTTGCGGTCGATACTTCAATCCCAATCCTTGTATCATATGAGTGTTTTAGATTCTTGAAATTTTTTTGCAAGAAGATAGACTCAAGTTGCCAAAAATTTTGGCAAGGCAACCCTAGGAAGGCCAAGTAGCTAGCCACAAATTTTTAGGATAAAAGCTACCAATAGAAAGAAGTAGGAAGGTTAGAGTTTAGAAGAATGGAAGATTTCCAACAGAGCTTTGCTCCTAAAGTGAAGGTGGAGATTACTCAACAACCTAAAACCCTACGGGTAAGAACCAAAAATGAGATACTTTTCAAGAATAACACCCTTTGACATGAAGGTGAAAGCAAGGGATGGTTCTAAGGAAAATAGGTAACGGAATGAAAACCTCCTTTTGGATTAACTTGTGGTATCGTCAACTAAAAACCATAGAACAGGGGATCCAAACTTTGACCTATGGCCGAAGAGGGCCTCGTGGCACAGGTGATAGGGACATTTTGTCACATCCACCCAGCCGGTACCCTATCTGGCATACCCGAATGTGTAATCCACAGCCCCGAAGATCAAGTATCGAGGAAATCATCCTCCCACATATGCAATAACATAACATGAACATAATATAATTAATGTATAATACTATGATCAAGAGATCCAAATAAGGAAAGAATGATAGTATAATCTATAACACCCGCAACTAAAACATAGGGTAGTCTTGGCATTTTGTATTGGTATTCAAATAATTACCGTTAAAAGCTGAACTAGTATGGGATTAACATAGTTACTAGGATTTATTTGCTAAATTCAATCATAGGCTGAGAATTAGCTAGACGGTTAACAAGCTCCTTTAATAAAGAAAGAGGTCCGGGGTTCAATGCCTCATAGCTACATAAATTATATAACACATTTTGATATTGTTTTAACCCCATCCGGATCTACTTTAGAATCTTGGGGATTTCATGCGTGGCAAACATTGCATAAATAAAAGAATGATTAAATGATAAAGAAAATATTGCATAAATAGAGGAATAAAGACAAATCAAATATTGCATGAGAGATAAAATATGTAATCAAATAAAAAGAGGAATCCAATATTGAGGAATCAAGTATTGAGAGAAACTAAGTATGGGAATGTAAGTAAAACGTGGGGAATCGGGAGGAGATGGTTGATGGAATCGTGCGGGTTAGGAGGAGGGATATTGAGGAGAGAGAAATGGGAGATGGTAAGAGGAGGGAATATTGAGAGGAGAGAGAATTTGATGGTGAAAGAAACGAGGATTTAGAGAAGAAAATAGGGATTTAGGAAGAGACAATATTGAGGAATCTTGAGGAATATTGAGGGGAGAGAAGAAAGATGATGAGTATATTAAAGAAGAGAATTGAGAGCCTATATTGGTTAAGCAAGAATAGAAAAGAAAGACAAGGGTGCAGAGAAAAGAAGAAGATAATTTAGAGGCGTTGAAGGCCCTCTATCGAAGGGTGATATTCTTTTGTGATTTCTCCACGGTAAGTACAATCTTTACACTTTCAATATGTTATTGTCTTCTTTTTCTATGATCTAATTTATAGTTTTACGTGACTTCTTAGTGATTGATTCTTTTATTGAATTTATAACTTATCTTGATTATTAATACGTTTTATATGATATTTGATTTACATAGTTTATTGGTATATGATTTATTTCTTTGATTTAATAATTTGATTTTGAGTTTAGATTTTGTCTATCTTGATTTATTAGTATCTTGTCTTTGAGTATATAAATATGTATTCTTTTAGATAATATTTTATGAAATTATTATGATCTATCAATAACTAATCTCTCCCTTGAATTTATTAATCTTTTCTATAGGCATGAATGTATCTTTATATTTGTGTTTTATTGGGTTATTTATTATTGTATTATGCATTGATTTTATAATGGACTATATCCAAAATTCATCATTTTCATATGATCTTGCATTGTTTGCATATGATTTATCAAGACATGTCATGGTCATATTAGCATTATGTGTGATGTTGAGTTAGTAGATGTTTTGGATGAGAATGTATGTTAAGGCTGTGTAACGCGCGCAGGCCATGTAACGGCATGGAACATACATTGATTCTAAAACATTTGGTTAAGGTAGATGGACAAGGCAAGTTTATCCACAACAACATAAATAACATGATGCAATGTGATATGAACAGACAATGAA